>NC_141621.1:52076585-52229918 GCF_047967505.1 Dipteris shenzhenensis | reverse complement strand
GATCTCCCCTTGATCCCATGCTCTAAGATGCCTAGGTTAGTGATCACAAAGGTAATCGCATCATCCATGGGTATGGTGTCTGTGAGGGGAATCCCACATACTCTGATGTTGAGAGCCTTACTGGCCCTCTTGTAATGAAGGGAAAAAGAGGCCAAGTTATAGGTCAATGATCATGCTGAGCTTGGTAGTACCATTGTTGCACATCTTGCACACATTCGTGTGCTCAGGAGTCCATTTCTCGCCACATTTAAAACATAAGCTGGCCTTCTACTATCCATTATTGCCCGTGTATGCTGTTTTATCTCAACCTGTGCTCATTTCCAGCAGTAGGCTTGTCTCCAGGCTTGGCATCAGGATACCTATAAGGCTTGGCATACGGCATCTTACTACCCGAGACAATAGGAAAGCGAGGAAATGGTGCTACTGCAAATTTCTTGTCACTCCACTCAACAAACTTAGGCTTCGACTCAACATCATACCCCGTAGCATGTGAGCTTCCAATGGCATTTCTATGCTTGCCAACATATTTAGGCTCAAATACTTCTACAAGCTGAGCTGCCCTATGCAAGAGAAGAATTTAACCCATGGATGAAACACAACAGCTTTCCCTTTTCAGATACATCTTGCACAAATAGGGAAAGCCCCCAAAAGTGCTGCAAGTACTCTTGGACTGTACCGGTCTATGACAAGGCATAAAATTCAGCCAAGTATTAATCCAATACAAGTGGAGATACAAATGTAGTGACCATCAATTCTTTGAAACCCCTCAAAGTGGTTGGTCTCTAATGTATCGCCACCATGTGTGGGCATAGTCTTGCATATGCATACCTGCAAAAATGATGCGCTCCTCCTCAGACTTGGGGTAGAAGCGGAAATAGTCTTCCAACTTCATGAACCACTCCTCCAACTCATTGGGAGTGCGAGTGTCCCCTTTAAACTTATCCACTATGAGTTTGTCCTTGATATCCTTGGTTGCATAATTCTTGTATGTGTAACCTCCAAAAGTGCGGGCATCATCACACTTAAGGTTCACATAATTGGAGAAGGGCATCTCAAGTTTGATGGCCTCAGGTAGGGCCCTGTATGAACGCAAAGAATCTACCAACATGTCATCAAAAGTGGCTTGCTGCCCACCACCAGCCGCCTGCTACATTGAAGCTACTGCCATCTGATACTCTGGCTGCATCTGGATATATGTGCTCGTTCGCGGAGCGATAGGTGCATGAACCCCGAGCTGGGTCTCTCTGCCAAATGCATCTCTCCAAAATGATGGCATACCAAAGGGCTGAGAAGAGGACTGACCTCTCTCCCAGGGGTGTGGGCTGCTAAATAAACCCAAGCCAACTCGAGGCATACTCGTTGGTGTGGTGAAAGGAGCACTAGCTGGATGCACACCAGTCGGATGGACGCAAGAGCAGCGACGACGAGTAGCCATGCAAGAGGCTTGGGTCGGGTGAGGAACGGTGTTAGGGGCGTCATGCGAGGTGTTGTTGGGGCGTCACGCAAGAGCCGCCTGGGCAGACTTGTAGGCAAGCAAGGTGTACCGATGGTAGTCGCCCTTCATGTTGAGGCAGAAGACCTTGGACTCGTTGGCAATGGCGGTTGGGGACGAGATGCTCCATAATGTTATGACAAAGCTTGAGCGTGATAATCACGGTGGTGGTGCACTTGTTGGCGATGGAGGACCTATGCTTAGGCGTTGGAGCAACGCTCACGATTTCTACTCGTCGTTTGAAAGTTGGCGTAGCTTGTTTGTAGCTTGCAAGTTCGGGATAGGCATTGGCATAGCAACTACTAGAATTCAGAGTGAAGGGTGTAAAGGGCAGAAGCAAAGGTGCCAGAGAGAGGAGCTCTGATACCAATGTTGTGAAGGGGAAAGGGGCATATTTGGAGATGGGGATAGAATAGCAGAAGGAAGGGAGGAGAAGAGAGGGGAAGGGGAAAGAGAGAGGAAGAGAGAGAAGGATGAGGGGATAGAGAGATAGAGAGAGGGAGGAGAGAGAGAGTGTGAGCGTAGGCAGTAGGGAGGAGGAGGGAGAGTAGATAGGATTAGATGTCACATAAAAAAGGTACATAGTAGGGGGTGGATGGAGACTTATATAGTCCCTCCACATTTTCCACCTAAAGGACCTCTAACTTGGCCTCTTTTTCCCCTTCATTACACCTCTACTGCTGCTCCAAGAGAGTGGCCGAAATGGTTGCCTTTACAGGTTCCTGTTTTGCCACATCTACTCATTTGGATGTCTCTGTGATGGCTAACTGCATAGTGGCCATTTGAGCCTCCACAATCGCCGCTGGTGTACCTCTCGAAGCTACCATCAGGGTGGTCACCTCCTCCCTGAGCTGGATGATGCCCTGTCTGAGCTCTTGGATGAGGGTGACCTGCTCATGTATGACACGATCCTGCTTTGAGTGAAGCGGGCCTCTCCTATGCGAAGCATGTCAACTCCACCTCTCATGCTCATATTCTATGTACCTCCATCAGGAGGGACTCCCATTCATCAGGCGGGTTGACCTTGGGGAAGCCAGGTCCTTGTGGAATCTGGAATTGGAAGGGGGCTGGTACGAATGTGGAGGGGTGGGGCTGAATCACGGGTGGTGACAAGGAGGTGATCGTGGTCGAAGTCGAGCCCGCTGATGTGGATATAGGTGTGGCAGCTACCAATGGTGGATCTGGAGCCCTTGAGGCTTATGTACCGCTGTACTATCCACTTGGAACCCACTACGATGTAAATGTTTGTTCATGTCCTCAATCTTTGTTTGTTTTATTGCTTTCTCTTCTTTCTTGATCCTATCTTTGTCCTTTTCCGTTCCTCCTTTCACCATTTTTCCTTCCTATGTTTGCAGGTCTCTATCTAGAGGGGGAGAGAAGAAAAGAAAGAAAATATATCAATGTGTGCAGAAGGTCTCACGGGCTTCTGAGACAAAGTACACAGTGAAAAGTTGCAAATACATTTGGATACCCAGAGGCAACTCAGCCCCAATTATTTAGATGCATATCTAAGTTCTAATACTATCTTAGGAAATGGCTTGAATAACATTAGTTTAAGACTGAGAGTCTTTGGGTTTACATTTGAAATCTTGAATCAAGACCTGTCCATCCCGGTAGACCACCCATTTACTACTTATGTGGATATAGGTGTGGTAGCTACCAATGGTGATCTGGAGCCCTTGAGGCTTGTGTACTGCTGTACTATCCACTTGGAACCCACTATGATGTAAATGTTTGTTCATGTCCTCAATCTTTGTTTGTTTCATTGCTTTCTCTTCTTTCTTGATCCTATCTTTGTCCTTTTTCGTTCCTCCTTTCACCATTTTTTCTTCCTATGTTTGCAGGTCTCTGTCTAGAGGGGGAGAGAAGAAAAGAAAGAAAATATATCAATGTCTGCAGAAGGTAACAAGGGCTTCTGAGACAAAGTACACAGTGAAAAGTTGCAAATACATTTGGATACCCAGAGGCAACTCCACCCCAATTATTTAGATGCATATCTAAGTTCTAATACTATTTTAGGAAGTGGCTTGAATAACATCAGTTTAATACTGAGAGTCTTTGGGTTTACATTTGAAATCTTGAATCAAGGCCTGTCCATCTCGGTAGACCACCCATTTACCCTCCTTGTGTGCTTCCTTCACTTTAGTGAAATCGATGTGTCTTTGTTTGAGTTGGGTTCGAGTGAGCTCCTCAGATATCCAAATTCTTGAACCCTTCAGCTTGTGTGTCTGTGTGAGAATCTTTATTCTTATGGCCCTCTCGTTAAAAGCATTGGAGAGAGAAAATGCTTGAGTGCGACAATCCTGCCCAGATTGGAAAGAAAATTACTCCTCGACTTGTGGAATTTGGGTAATATTGCTTATGTCATTTTCATCCCATTCGATCTGTGGTATTTCTTTCTTGAGGCAATAATATCATGTCTTCTATAAAACCCTCCTCATCTCCAAGGCATCCATCTTGCAGCCCCCCGATGCGCAATATCATCCTATTTTGTACTCTGCTTTCTTTCTCTTTAACCTCTATGCATAAATGAGCTTTATTGATTTTACTACTAACATTTGCAGTCATCTCCTCCTTGATAGAACTTACTTAGAGTTGTGATCATTTCCTTCATTGTGGATACCAGCTGAGGTGTTGGTGGAGATGAAGTGCATTTGTGCAACACTTCTTGAATAATTTCGTGCTTGCCTTTCCCTTCCATATCATTTCTAGAGCTGCAATTTTAAGCTTGAGCTCATTTATTTCCTATTGCAAATAGTAGATATGATCTTGCGGGTCTAGCATGCTTACCATTTTTCTGTGCTGCAAATATGTCTTTGCATATGGAGAGGGCATCTTTGAGACGATGCACAGGAAAGGCGATGAAGCTACAATATCAGAGTAGGGGGCTTACTTGGGGTTGAAGCAAATGTCTTTGTCTTAGGGAACTCCATGTTGCTGGCCTGTGTAAACTGAGAAGCCCCTTTGCTGACACTAACCCCCAAGCTGGGCCAAAGGTTCAGCCTAGTTTGGTGTAACATGCAATGGTAATCTAATCGTTTAATTCACAGCAAGACCTTCTTTAAACCTTTAGCGATGAATTAGCATTCTTTACCATAGAGAGAGAAAGGAGATGAGGGTAGAGAGAGACTAGAGTCGACTGGGTTTGCCCAAGAGACTCCGCGGGTCTTTAGAAACCCACTATAGCTGCTTATGCTTGGGGACTAATGACGACATAAGTGTTGCTTTGCTTGCTAAGTATGTCTTCCTTTTGTTTTTCTTAAAAGTTTCTGTTTACCTCTTTTTTCTTCTCTTTCATATTCTCTTTTATTTTCTCTTTTATTTTCTATGTAGATTTTTTATCTTTAGAACAGCAAAAAATCTAAATTTGTATGATTGGACTTATTCTAGTCTTACAAAGGTATATTTTTCTATCACCTTAGCAGACATGCAAATTCTTTAAATTTTCATCCAAATGGTGATCAGCTGTTCGACTACTTCATCTTATCTTACGCGGGTGCAGAAGCCCCAACAGATAAACTTATTCTCTTTTATCCTTATTATTATTTTAATCCTTTTCTTTTTGTTTAATAATTTAATTTAATTTTTATCTTTAGTTCTCTCTCTCTCTCTCTCTCAATTTTAGTTTTTTTAAAATTTTTATTTCTTTAAAAAGTGTGCTTTTGCGCTTTGTTTTAGTTGCTCTCCTCGGTTTATTTCATTGTATGACCGCTTTATTTTTTATTTTATTTTATTTATTTATTTATTATTTTTTTAAAATTTTGGTAACTTTCCTTTTCTCTTTCTCTTTCTTTGATGCTTCTAGGTTGATTAAGCTCTTACAGTGGCCTTGGGGCTCTGGCTAACCCTAATTGTAATCGCCAGTTTGGGGGTATATTGGCTTAGCGATACATGCTATGATGAATTTGCCTTTTGGAAACTAATAGGGCGATCTCCTGGGATGTCATCTAGCTCCTCTGACATTCCCTTGTAGTAGTAAGGGAGGAGTTACCTTGGGACGAGTAACAACTGTGCAAGCAAGCCCCCCCCTAAATACTAGTCTCACTCCTGCTAGAATTAGGGGATATAGCAAGGGAGAAACTGCCTTAGGATGGGCAGGGAGAGTGCAAGCAAGTTCGCCAATGTTGGATCGTTTGACCTCACCGAACAACATTTTGGAAATACTAGTGATGGTCTTGTCTCTTTGGTAGGTGATTTAGTTGGGTCTAGCTCGGTAAATCAAAACAAAAAAGTTAGAAAAAACATATATAGAGAAAGGTTTAACCTTTTAGCTAGGTCAAACATGCATAATCTTCATGATTTTGGGGAAGGTAACATTAATTGGTCTAACTTTAAGGCTTTATTAGTTAGCACTCATTATACTAATAATAACATAAGAATTCTTAATAAACTAAGATGTCTTAGAAACAAGCATCTCAAGACTTCTGTTTCTATTAGTCCTATTCATGCCACGCAAGTAATTTATGTTGTCTATAACATACATAGTAGTAATATGCTTTATATAGGACAAACCTATAGGACAGCTTTTATTCGTTTTCAAGAACATGTTAGGGAAGCTAGAAAAGTTCATAGGAAGAATTCCTTAATTGAGAATTCAAAACCCTTATATGCGGCAATGGCAAAGTCTCTGGTTTTGAATCTTTTTGTTGCTTTCCCATTGAGCATATAGAGAGCCATTTTAATAATTCCAATGATTTTTACAAGGCTGCTCGTCCTCGTGAATTGTTTTGGATGAGAACTTTACACACTTTCTTCCCAAGAGGTTTTAATTTGGAAGGAAAATCAACTCTTCATAAAAATAAAAGAACCCTTTGATGTTTGAGAATCTCTCCATAGTTGAAAGCCTTTTGTCCTACAGTTTTTACATACTGCCAAGCTACTACTGGATGCTTCCAAATTCTTCTCACAAAATGAGGGAGAGAATCCATTACTTCATGAGACTTCAAAATTGAGTTTAAGCCGACCTACCTTGTCAAGTGAGGGAGAAGTAAAAATACAAATCAAGAGTTCCTTATTTAGATAGACTTCTTTGCTTTGAAAGGAAGCTTTTACTTTTAAGAAGCGATCCAACGAAGTTTTAAGTTGTATGTAATGGAGCTTATTTAGATTCAAATCCTCAAAAGAGAAGTTTTCCAAGGTGTATTGAAGTTTAAAAAGAAATTTGACATTATATTTTTCAAAAAGTTTTATTGAAAAAAGACCCAGAGACAGTAATCTATCTAGGTAGAGTAGTCTTCTTTTATAGTCTCAAGAAGCAAAAACTCTTGGAACTAAGGAAGTTAAAGGAACTAAAGGAGGGGGAAGTGGAGGAAGAGGAAGTGAGGGAGGCAACTCACGAATAACATGTGAGATTGCAAGAGAGCTAGGACAACCTCGTAACATAACTTTAGGTTTCCATACGATGTTAGGTGTATGACTATGTTGGTAATGAGGAATGTTAAAGGGCTTGATATTATTGATGCTGATTTAGGACATGTAGTCACAGCTGATACCTCAATTTTGCTTTCTAGTAACTTAAGAGACCTTTTCATGAAAGGCACAAAATTTCAATTGTACTCTTTTAAAGAGTCTTGCCTTTCAAAAGCTATCGATAAGGGAATCTCAAAGTTTGTTTTGCAATAAGAAGAATGTTTAGGAGTTCAAAATATCTTATCAGAATGGAAAGGGAAGATTTTGAAGAGAGTTGCTTTGAAACTAGAAGAAGTCCCTTCGGTTAATTGCTGAAAGCAAAGTAACCATCTTTCTAAAGAAGATGAAACTCTCCGACGAAAATTCCATAGGAATTTTATCATTTCTTATATGGACAAATGTTCCAATAACTTTGTTTTTATTTGCAAAAAGTTTTACTTAAAATGTCTTTTGAGAGAAGTGAACTCGCTTGCCAAAACTTACGCCCCTACCTTAGTTTCTCAAAAGGATTTGATCTCAAAACATCAAAGTTTTTGCAAGTCTTCTAGGTTTGTTTGTAATCCAAGTATACCTTTTCTTTGTGCTGCTTGGAAGTTTCACAAAACTCACAAAAAGCCAAGATTTATTGCAGCTGCTTGTGAGACTACTTTGATGGATGTCTCTAAATGGCTAAGCTACTGCTTCAAAGCCATGTTGCCTAGTGTCCATGAACTTTGGAGGGACTTATTAAAAGAGGTAGATGTCCCCTCGCACTCAAGTTGGATTTTAAATCATGTTGTAAAATTTTTTAATTCCTCTCGAAGCATTCAAGGTAACTTCTAATCCAGGAAGAATTTGCACACGCTCCAAAAAGGAAAAGTGATTGTCTTTTCGAGCTCTATGTGCTTGTTAAGTCAGAATCATTGTATGCAATTAGACACTACCAAATTTGAAAGTTCCTTCAACTGGTAAGACCTTTGCAATGGCAATATGCACCCCAACTATTGAGAAGTTCACTAGGGAAGGATTTCATACCTGGTCTACACAAATGAGGTCCTGATGCATCAAAAGCTTTGAAAGATTGTAAAAGAAGACACACCCACTGCACAAAATGATGCCTGGAAGGAGAAAGATGAAGCAACACTATCACTCATTGGTTTGCACTTAGGTCCAAACATAATTCATCTTATAGACTCCAAGGATCATGTGCCAAAGATGCATGGGATGAGTTGAACATAGTGTTTGGTGCAAAAGCCAAAAACCAAGAAATTCATTTTTATATTGAATTCTATGGTTTGCACATGAGCTTTAATGAATCCATGGCATAATTTTTCAACAAAATAAAAAGCATTATGACCTAACTAGAAGGCATGGATGCAAAAGTAGGGGAAATGGATGCACTTGCAATCCTCCTTAAAAGCATGCCTACAGAGTACAGTGCACTGACAACCATTTTGAAGAATTTGGAGATTCAAAGTGTGAGGAATGTGTATCCTCTCTTCTTGAAAAAGAGAGAGAGTTGAAGACATCGACATCTACATCAACACGCAACAACTATAATGAAGAATAAGCATTGTTCAGTAAAACATCAACGAAGTGTTACCATTGCAGAAGGATGGATCACTATCAAAGTGACCGCAGAGACTGAAGAACAAACCAAAGTGTCACCATTGCAAGAAGATTGCAGATTGAAGAACCACTAGGCCAACTACTTAGAGTCATCATCAAGCCATGAGAAGAATGACAAGAACAACATGTATTGAGAAGCAAAAGCCTTGCCACCTTCAGCCCATATGTTTGTAAATCAAACTTGACCACCTGAGAGTAACTATGTAAGCACCTTGGGGAGGATTTGATCTTGTAATACCCACACTTGACCACCTTATGTAGCAAGGTATGCACTAAGGGGAGGTGATGGAATGTCAACTCGCATTTGACAACCTTGCGGTAGCCAATGGATCATGGCACCAAGGGGAGGTATTGAGATATGGTGCATGAGCACATAATTAGAGGCTACAGTGTGGTATAGGAAAGAATTAAAGTAGCCACCCTAGGATGCAGACTACATGATGTGGAGATGTGGATCAAGGATATCCACAAGGAGAAATGTGGATGAGAGAATCCCACATGTGTTGACTATTCCAAAGGTTCTCTCTATATAAGAAGGCTATCATGTATTGTTGAAATACACATTGGAATAGATTGAGTGTTTCATACTTTCTGTCTCTCTCCCCATCGTTTTTCATACTTGGTTTGATCCTCCATGATCTTTATGCTCATTGAGTGATAGATTAGGCTAGTATGATATGCACTTTGTCAAATGATGGAAGAGTTGCAAAAGAACTTGGGTAAAACTGCACGTAAAGCATCTCTACAAGCAAAAGCAAAAGCATCTCTACATCTCTACTTTATGCCTCTCTTATTTTTTTCTTGCAATCCATAAACTCTAGAGATGCTTTATGTGTCCCCTTATTTTATCTCTATCAAGTTTCTCATAAATCATTGTATTGGTCTCGTTATGGGTACTTCTATATGTCCATCTTCATGATGCACAAACAATAGCCATTCCAATGCAACACAATGGACTAGGTGGTGGAATTTTTCAAAATGCCTCTTTTTAATAGTATGGCCTATGATCACTCATCATGGTCCTCTTGGGATAAGAGAAAGACTCAAGGAAAATTCGTATACTATGCGTAGGGTGGGGAATATCGAGGATTACCAGAATTCAAGCAACTGCATTCGAGCGAGGTGACAGTTCGAGCGAGGACTTTCATAAAATTGACATTCTAGTGTGATGATTTATGTTCAAAAAGTAGCATGCATTGCTTACTTTTATAGTTGTTGTACGCGAACTGACCCTGGAGGCTGTCAGGGGTCTGCTCGAGTTGCACCAGCGGCGAGGGCGGACCTCCGCATGCCGATTGAGCGACAGGTGCAGAATGTCATCCCTTGCGGGGCAGCACTCCCTAGGCGGTGAACAGCCATCTCAGAACTAGTACGTACAAGGGGAATCCAATTGTTTAATAAAAATAAAGCATTGCGATGGTCCCAATCTCCCTAAGGTTCCCATCAACAAGCTAGGCTAGTACTTCGAGGGTGATGACACGAACGCCTTTATCCCCATAGTCTATCAAAACCAGAAGGTTGAAGCCATCCTGGATGGTGGAGCAGGAGTGAGTGTTTGCACCAAGGAATGCTGAGTGAAATGGGGAGAACCCATGACCCTGATTCGAGGCTCTTGGGAATTGACTTCCATGACTAGAGGATTGTGCACTTGCAAGGAGGAGAGCGACTCATGTTCAGTCAGGTGTGCAAAGAGTTCTTGTGGAACATGATTGAAGGTGGTGGTGCCATTTGGTGCTACCTTGGATGGACCTGTGTACGAGGATGGTTTGCTTGTGTAAGACTAAACCTGGTGGAGCAGGAGACACTAGTTGAAAAGCTAGGAACCGAGATTGACACCGAATTGGAACCCGTTGGCGATGTCCTAGGGGAGTCGTCGCCCCCCGACATGGAATGGGTATAAGCACGCCCTGGCATATCACGAGTGGAGCTCAATATCTCAACATCTGAACCACTACCAAATGCCTCACTACTAGGATCAAAATCAATGTTGGATTCACTATCTATATCCTCTTGCCTATATTTAGAGTCTTTCTCAAAATTGTCCACTTTTTTTTTATTTTAGTTGTCCCAATTCTTCTTTCAGCTTGCTTTAGTGAGTCTACCAAGGAGTTGAACCCGTTTGCACTTGTTGGTAGGTCTATGTCCCTAACAATAGTTTGGATCTCAAACTTTAGCCCTTTAAAGAAGTTCTTTTCCAACTTTTTCTTGGGAAATCTTTTGGATGCATCTATCTAGCATTTAGATTATGAAAATGCTAAGCATAGTCTTCAATTGAAAGCTTTTTTTGCCTCTCTCCTGAAGCTTCTTTTGGATGTCATTAGGAGTCTTCTCCTTCTTGAAATGTGCCATGAACGATATCCCTAGTTCATCATAGTTATGGAAGTATCCGATGCCATACAAAGTGAACCATCTCATTTCCTTTCTGATGACATCTCCGAGCATGGTGTCAAAACTACTCACCCTCCAAATATTTTCAAACTGTGCCACATGAACATCTAGATCCTCCTTTTCTTTACCCTAGAATTCAGTAATCTAGCACTTCAAGGTCATTATCTGAGGATGCATCAATATGATTGGTGGTATCCCTAGTGGGATATGTTGTGGCATTTGATTTGGTGTTTATTGCGGCATAGGATTTGGTGGTCTTGAATTTGGTTTTTGTACTAGGCTTGCCTCAGGTTATGTTCTGGGCCTCTCTTGGGCTATTTAGTGATGAGTATGATAACCTTCCTCCTCTCCTTTTGATGGACTTTCTAGATCTTTTGGTTTTGACTCATAGGGCTCAAGCTTGATATCTTCATGATCCTCCTTCTCATATTTGTCAAGCAGATGTTCTTTTTTCTCCACCCATCTGGTTTGGAGAGGGTCACATTGTAGCCTATCTATGGTTTGGAAAGGGTCCATCTATAACCTATGGTTGACCTATCACTAAACCAAGGCAACCTTGACAAATGCTCTAAAACTTGGATCCACTATACCAATTTGACTCCCAAAATCTTTTGTGTCTAGCATTTGGGTTAGCCTTTTGAATTACTTCTGCCACTAATGGTGGGTCCTTGAGCTAGAGTCTAGAATCTACTAATTGAGCAGAACTACATTGTTGTTGGAGATGCTCTAATCTACGCCATGCCAAAATCTTGTATTGTAGATTTTGCCACCTTTAGCACCTTTGTTTGACATGTAGCCTATTGCATTTGTATTTCCATGCTCGTGATCTTAGAAGGATCAATGCCAATAGGTTTTCACCTCCATGGGAGTTCAAGGGTTTATAAAACGGTTTGCAGGGTTTAGAAGAAGGATAACATTGAGGAAGCTAACTAAGGGTTCCAGGGTTATGTAGTCTAGAGTTGAGAGAGAGCTGCAAGGTTGAGGAGTGGAGAGCTAGCCTCCTTCACTAATTCATGGCATTAAGCGTTTAGAAGGAGGTACCAGGGTCTACGAGGAGGAAAGAAGGAAGAAGGGAGGAGGAGGAGGAGGGCAGAAGGACGAGAAGGAGGGAGGAGGAAAGAGGAGGAGGAATGTTGTCTCTGTGCCAACATGGACTTAGGTAGTACATAATGTGTGTGTAGAGTAGCGACAAAGCTCCGCTTGGCTGCCACAAGCCAGTTATCCCTGTGGTAACTTTTCTGACACCTCTAGCTTCAAATTTTGAAACACTAAAGGATCGATAGGCCATGCTTTCACAGTTTGTATTCGTACTGAAAATCAAAATCAAATGAGCTTTTACCCTTTTTCCTTCAAACCTATGATTTTACGACGCTTTACACAAAGATTGAGCTAGAACACCTGAAGTTTAGAATAAAAAAGCTAGTGGCTGAAGTTTTCAATCCGAGATTGATGCAAAGTGCTAAAAGTTGAGAAAACATCCTTATGCTTTGACTTCTTGTGGCTAAAATATAAAGATCATGACATAGGTTCTAAAAAGAAAAGATACACAAAGGTAGTAAGTGTGGAAGATGTTTGCTCTTCGATAGATTTTCTTTTAGATAATCTTTACATCACAATAGGTGATTCTTTGTTTCAACAAATTATAGGAATCCCCATGGGCACTGATTGTGCCGTCTTTTTAGCAAACTTTTATCTTCACTTATGAATTTTAGTTTATGCAACGTCTTATTTCTATCAATACCTGCCCTATCATTTTACATAAGCTTAGCCAAGTTAGGCATTTTATAGATGATTTATTTGTACCAAATGTTCCTAACTTTCAAGACTTTATGTACAAAGACACTAGTGCTTTTGGAGAAGGAATCTATCCTCGTGAGTCTTGTGAATTGAACTGCACTTCAAGAGGAGATTCTTGTGTTTTCTTAGATCTTAGAATTTCTCAATCTACCATAGGATTAGAGGTTGATATATACGATAAACGTGAACAACCTGAATATAGTGGTTTATACATTATAAAAATGCCTCACATTGACTCAAACATTTCTGATTTAGCAAAATATGGAGTCATTTCTTCCCAATTCCATAGATTTTCCCGCCTTTGTACAACTAAGGAGACTTTTATCACTCAATGTAGTAATTTGATCACTTTACTATTACACAAGAGATATAATCCAAGGAAAATAATGAAAAAAGTACGCACAATCTTAGATATGAAGTCTTTTATCTATGGTGTATCAGCCTTAGGTATGTTTAGAATGATTGAACATAAGTTGAAAACAAAAAGCGGGGAGTTGAATAGCCCGTTTTTCTTTTAGTTTCAAAAGAGAGTTTGTTTGAGTATGCTTGTGCTTTCTAAGTTAGAAATGTATTTTTGACTCTTTGTAGGAAACAATACATAAGTATAAAGGACCATTTAGCTTTTTACGTTTTAAATAAGAGTGAGAGTGAGAGTGAGAGTGAGAGAGAGAAAGTGAGAGCGATATTCCAATTTTTTGGAAGATTTTATTTCTTGACTTGCTTGTTTATTTTTGCTTAGTCACCTGCTTCCTTTCTTCTTTATTTCTTGTTTTCTTTCTCTTCTGTTTATTTGACGTATTTTAGTAAGCACTGGGTTTGCCCAAGAGACTCCGCGAGTCTTTAGAAACCGAGTATAGCTGCTTATGCTTGGGCACTGATGACGACATAAGTGTTGCTTTGCTTGCTAAGTATGTCTTCCTTTTGTTTTTCTCAAAAGTTTTTGTTTACCTCTTTTTTCTTCTCTTTCATATTCTCTTTTATTTTCTATGTAGATTTTTGATCTTTAAAACAACAAAAAATCTAAATTTGTATGATTGGACTTATTCTAGTCTTACAAAGGTATATATATAGAGTCGACAATCGATTGGGTCTCTGTACCCACTGAGGGCCCCCTCCCCCAACTAGGAGAGAATTTGCTTTATATATCGAGAACTGAGAAATACAAAGAACACTCTTCGAGAGAGCACGAAAACGCACTTTTGAAGAGCTCACTGTGCACATGTATAGCAGACCCAAAGACCTGAGAGGCAACACCGACCAATACCGAGACCTTGATGCTGTCCACACTGACGATGTAGGATGCTTCTGCAAGGCAAGGGAGAGACTTTTGATGTCCACCAGAATGCAGGGTTATTGCATGAGTGAGAGAGTGAAAGCTAGGAGTGATAGGTCCTACAAGAGCTCTGAGAGATGATTGAAATAAAGAGCTGAGAATGAGCTGTGTAAAACTGTGAGAGATGGCTAAAAAGAGCTGCTGAATTAGACCCTAAACCTTACTCCATTCGCTATCCCGACTCCCTGTCTGATGCACTGCGTGAACACCTTCCCAGAGGGCTGAACTGATGCCAAATGCTGAGGCTGATCACTGGGGGTGAGTGTCACACTGTTCAAAGGGGGCTAAGGAGGAGATGTAGGAGGCTGAAGGAGGGAGGGAACTGAATGAGGAAAGAGGGCCTAAAGGCCCCCTATTTATAGGTCTTTTGGGGTTGGTTGGCTGGCCCCATAAAGGCAGCCCTAGGCCCCATAAATGCCAGCCCTAGGCCCCATAAAGGCAGCCCTAGACCCCATAAATGGCAACTTAGGGAGGGGTGCATGGTAGCCTATAAAGGCAGCCCTTCCCCTGCCATTCTCTTCACTTGTTCCAGCCCCGAGGGTGCCTAGAAGGGCTCCTAGGCTAGACCTAAACCTATCCCTAAACCTTAGACAGAAACACTACCCTATGGTTCTCCAATGGGTACTAGTGAACAAGGACTCACCTTCTGACTTGACCTAAGGTTGAGGGACTGAATTACGTAGCTTGTGCCTGACTGTCCCTGGACAAGGGCACACAACATACGACAAAAACTCCTAGTAGGGAACTATTACGCACTTGTTGATGTAGCGAGTGTGTCACTTTGCATCGAAGTTCAGGGGTGCATGTGACATTCCCTCCTTTGTAACTAGGCGGTAGTTTCATTGCTGCCAAGTAGTCCGCCAATATCTGGGAAAACTCTTGGAAAAAATCTTTGTCCAACCACACTGCTTCATGGGTACCTTGATCACGGAACTTGGTGTAAAACTCCTGGATCCTACGTCCTAACCCATGCTTGAATTCATGAAGAAGGATCTGTTCTAGCTACAAAACTTCAGCTTCATCAAGAACTTCAAGGTGTTGCTCGTCGGAAATCTATGAAAGAGGAGGTCCAAAGCATGGCTTCAACCAAGCTACATGAAACACATTATGCATACTCCAACTGTTTGGAAGGCGTAACTTCATTGAGACATCGTTGATCTTTTGAATAATAGGGAATGGTCCGAAGCTCCTGAAGGACAGCTTAGGGCATCGCTTGCCCACCTGCTTCAATCTTTGCTTGATAATGCGTAATACACCCATTGACCCTCTTCTAGACATCTCATCTGGATTTGTTAGCTTGATGCGTATACGATGCTTGAGCTTTGGCAATGTGGCTTTTCACGGACTCCGTAATCTTTGCTATTGATTCGGTGGTTTTGTTGGCTTCAAGAGATGGAGACACCATCCGGGTGAGGAGTGAGGTAAACCGTTGTTCAAACATTGCTTCATAAGGGGTGTGACCAATACTCGAAGAATAGGTATCGTTCAGAATGGCTTGCACAAGGGAAGAAACTGCTCCCACTTTCCCTGATTACAAAATATCAAATGCCAAACCATTATACTTTTCTGTCTCGACATTTGATTGTAGATGGAAAGCGCTAGACATCTGCAGTAGCTTAGTACCAAAATTATCAAACAAGGCTTGCCAAAAGTTAGATGTAAACTTGGAGTCCTTGTCGGATGTGATAGACTTTGGTAACCCTCCAATGAGATACCAATACTTGATAAACAAACGAGCTACATCTTCAGTGCTTGCTGTTTGTTTGCAAAGAATAAGCATATAATATTTAGTAAAGCGACAAACAATAGTAAGACATTGAGTATTACACGTACCTGTGGATGCTAGAAGTGTCCCCACAAAATCCATGCCTATGTCCTGAAAAGGACTGTCGGGGATTTGGCAATGGCATAAGTAAGCCTGCCGCTTTCTTGTGGGAAGCCTTGACCTTTTGGCATATCTGACAATTTCGAACATAGCCGTATACGTCCTTTCGCATCTTTGGCCAATAAAAATAGCGCTCTAACTTCTCCAAAGTCCTATTGATACCTTTGTGACCACCCGTAAGGGCATCGTGGGCATCATGAAGAAGCAACTACCATTTGTCTTTGAGTACACATAGTCTTTTCTTATAGAAAAGCCAACCATCCTCTAATGAGTAATGGCCTGGAGCAAGCATCGTGGCTAACTAGAACTACGTGCCAAACTCTGCCGACTCCGCGTATCGTGCTTTCATGCCATCTAGATCCTTTCCTTTGATTTAGAGCACAGTGGCCTTCTCAATGGTTTGGATGGAACCTTTCCGACTGAAAGCATCGGCAACAGGGTTGTTTTTGGCTGGGAACGTACTCAATCATTCTCCCAAACTGCTGGAAAATCTAGCTCCACCGTTACTGTCGATCGCTCCATTGCGCACTAGGCATTGTCTTAAGCCACTGTCGATCGCTCCATTGTGCACCAGGAATTGCCTGTCTTAATCGTGAAAGTCCGTCCGTATAAGAAAGGCTTCCAATATTTTAATGTCTGGATGGCATCGAGGAGCTCTCTATCATACACTGAATAGTTCTTTTCGGCATCGTTAAGCTTTCTGATGTAATATGCCATGGGCTTATCCTCTTGCTATAAAACTGCCTCAATGGCGACATTGCTAGCATCTGTGATTACAAAAAATGGGATCATCCCAAGAGGAGATCTTCATAACTGGTGCTGTCGTGGCCAACCGTTGCAAGTCATGGAAGGCCTGCAAAGCTTTGCCTGTGACTTGAACTTTTTGTTTACGTGTCTTTACCCCCTTGAGTAAATCAGTAAGGGGGACTGCGTATGTTGAGAAACCCTCCATGTGCGAGCTGTATGCTTGACACAAACCCACAAAGGATTGGATCTCCTAGGCCGTCGTGGGGACAGCCCAACTTGTGATAGCTTGGATCTTATCAGGGTCCAATCGAATCCCTTGAGCACTAATGATGTAGTCCAAATATTGAATTTCTAGCAATCCGAATTCACTTTTATTTGCATTGAGATATAGATGGTTATCACGTAATAACTATAGGGCACATCGCACATCCTTAATATGCTACTCGGCTATAGCGGAAAAGATAAGGATATCATTGAGAAAGATGAACAGGCACTTCCCAATATACTCTGCAAATACCCGTGACATCATCTTGTTGAATGTTGGTGGTGCATTCTTTAGACCAAAGGGCATGACAACAAACTCGTAATGAGCTTGCTCTGTTCAAAAAGCTGTCTTTGGGATGTTAGCTTCAAAAATCCGGACTTGATGGTAGCCACTCTTGAGGTCAATCTTTGAGAAAATTCTTGCACCATTGAGTCGTTCCAAGATGTACTCGATGCGGGGCATAGGAAACTTGTTGCTTACTGTAAGCTTGTTGAGTGCTCTGTAGTCGACACATAGTCTTGCGGACTTATCCTTCTTTGCCACAAATAGAATAGGTGCAGCAAAAGGCAGAGAAGGTCTAATAATCAATGCGTGCAGTAATTGAGATAATTGCTACTCTAACTCTCCCTCCATAGACTTGGAAAGTCGATATGGGAACTTACTTGGAGATTTCGAGTTCGGAAGTAGATCAATGTGATGGTCTTCCGGTCAATTGGGAGGAAGCTGCGGTCGTAGATCATCCCGAAGCATGATGTTTTGGAACTCTTGGAGTAGATCCACCATTGCTTGCCCCATCGGAGGAGCAGCTTGAATTGTCATGATTTGGCACTGGACGTAGACAAGTGCACACATGATCCCTGGTATGTTTCAATCGTCCCATATCAAGGCGGGCTTAGGTAAACCTTCCACAATAGTGAAGGTGTCCTTTCGCCAATTAGGCGTCGGTACATGCTCACGAAACCACTGAATCCTGAGGATGATGTCACACCCCATCAAAGGAGTCAAAATATAATCCTGTGTAAACATGGCCTTCTAAACTGAAAAAGTGAAATGGATGGCCTTATGCATGATGCGTGTGCGCAAGTCGAACATGAACCCATCTGCTGTAAGCTCGTGAGGCACCAAGGTGCTCCCTACTGTCTTGGCAAGCTGAGGGGAGATGGCATCTTGTGAACTCCCCATATCGAACAAGACAATAAACGGATGCCTGTTAGCTATGCCGTACGCTCGAATAAGCACCTTCTTTTGATTTGAGGAATCGCCCTCTTTCTTACCTTGAAAGACCACTGTGGGAACGGCGTTCAAAGCAAGGAAGACGGGATTCGTAGTTGAGGATGGAGATGGGGCTGGAAGAGCCAATACATTGGCGACAGACGAAGTAGGTGCTTTCATAGCCTTTTTGGCAAGCCACTTTGGACAATCTTTCTTGCCATGCCGAGCAATGTGGTGGCAATGAAAGTAGTGATGTTCTTGGTGGTACCGCTTTTGCTCGTCGAGCTGTAGATAGCCTCCTGTAATACCTACTTTAGCCTTCTCATCCGGAGTCATCTTTGGCTTGGACGACTCCTTTTGACCAAAAGCTTGGCCGTATTTCTTTTGGAACTGGTTGTCCTTCTTCTGATCCTTACCTGCTATGTTGTTTAACTGCTGCGGGGCTTTGAAATCTTTCTGGACCTACTTGGGCCTTTCCCCGTTCAGCATCATCTCCTGATTCTATGCGAGAATCAGTGCCCGCTCGTAATCTGGTGGGTCGAAGTTCTGAATGGTAAAACATGTTCGTGTCTAATCCTCGAATGAATTGCTTCATCTTGGCACTCTCCGTCACGTCCAACTGCTGCACCAGCGTGATGACCTTGTTACTGTATGTCAACACAGGTAAACCATTCTAGGAGAGATGAGAGAACTCATCCTCTAGGTTAAGCATATATTGGGGTGGGAGAAAACGGGCTTTGCGGTCGGCCACAAACGTTGCCCAAACAAAATTTGTCTTAAACGTTGTTGGGTCAGTATGCTTACCAGCCCAATGTTGCCACCAGGTCATCGCCTCACCCGTAAGATGAGGGGCTGCGAGGTGGACTTTGTCTTGCTCATCTTGAATCCGTGCTAATGAAAAATTAGCTACAAACTAATGAATAAATTGCAAAATTGTTGAATAGTCACACTTACCATCATACTTAGTGGACCGCGTGAGTGGTGTTACCTTTGTCAACAACGAAGCTGTGGCGGTGACAGTTGCTACACTCAAACTTTCCTGCATAGCGGCTAACATCTGTTTGTGTTGGAGAAGCATGGCTTCTCGGTCTAGCTTTTTTTGCCTCTCTGCCTTGGCGAGCTTTGCGCGTCGCAGTGTCTCCTCATTTTTGCATTCCTCACGCATCAACAAGAGCAGTTTTTAGAAATCTGTGGTTCCTCTTTCTTCTAGCGGCTTTTCTGCTTCTTTTTCCTCCATACGTTGTTTTGTCTGGTCCAGCTGTCTTCTGCTTTCTTCTAGCTGGGATGAATGTTCTTCGAGTTGCTGTAGGAGGACTCGATTTTTCTCTAGAAAGTTCACCATCACTTCTTGAGCACTTTTGCGGAAGCGTATCTTGTTGGTAGTCTTTCTCCTCTTCAAAGTCTTTAAGGTTGAGTCCTTTTCTTGACCCTTCCATGGCGCTTGATTGTGTGTCCTTTTCGGATCTCAACACAACCATACACTTGCGGTAGTCAAGCTGGATACAGACCGAAGCTCTGATACCTCTGTACCAATGCAACGGTAATCTGATCGTGTAATTCACAGCAAGACCTTCTTTAAACCTTTAGCGAGGAATTAACGTTGTTTACCATAGAGAGAGCGAAAGGAAATGAGGGTAGAGAGAGAGTAGAGTCGACAACCGATTGGGTCCTTGTACCCACTGAGGGCCCCCTCCCCCAACTAGGGGAGAATTTTCTTTATACTTGGAGAACTGAGAAATACAAAGAACACTATTCGAGAGAGCACGGAAACACACTTCTGAAGAGCTCACTGTGCACATGTATAGCAGAGCCAAAGACCTGAGAGGCAACGCCGACCAATACCGAGACCTTGATGCTGTCCACACTGACAATGCAGGACACTCCTGCGAGGCAAGGGAGAGGCTTGTGATGTCCACTGGAATGCAAGGTTACTGCGTGAGTGAGAGAGTGAAAGCTAGGAGTGATAGATCCTATAAGAGAGCTGAGAGATGACTGAAATAAAGAGCTGAGAATGAGCTGTGTAAAACTGTGAGGGATAACTGAAAAGAGCTGCTGAAACAGACCCCAAACCTTACTCCATTCGCTGTCCCGACTCCCCGTCTGATGCTTTGCGTGAACACCTTTCCAGAGGGCTGAACTGATGCCAAAGGCTAAGGCTGATGAGAGGGCCACTGCGGTTGAGTGTCAGGCTGTTCAGAGGGGGCCAAGGAGGAGATGTAGGAGGCTAAAGGAGGGAGGGAACTGAATGAGGAAAGAGGGCCTGGAGGTCCCCTATTTATACCGCTTTTGTGGCTGGTTGGCTGGCCCCATAAAGGCAGCCCTAGGCTCCATAAATGCCAGCCCTAGGCCCAATAAAGGCAGCCCTAGACCCCATAAATGGCAGCCTAGGGAGGGAAGCAAGGTAGCCTATAAAGGCAGCCCTTCCCCTGCCATTCTCTTCACTTGTTCCAGCCCCGAGGGGGCCTAGAAGGGCTCCTATCCTAGGCTGGATCTAAACCTTGGACCTAAACCTATCCCTAAACCTTAGACAGAAACACTACCCTACGGTTCTCCAGTGGGTACTAGTGAACAAGGACTGATCTGCTGACTTGACCTAAGGCTGAGAGACTGAGTTACTGTAGTGGGAGATAGACTATCCTCACTCTCTCTCCTGCTCAATACTAACTGCAACTGCAATATGATGCACTCAATACACAAAGTGAGCTGTGGATGTGATGTGGATGTGAGTGAGAGAATCAGAGGGACAGAATGTAGTGGACCTCCGAAGAGGAAATAGATACAACTGAATAATGAATGCCCAAAGGGCTGAATACAACTGTATGAAGGGGCTGAAACCCTCACTGCAAAACTGGAAAACTAGACTACCTAGAGGAGGTGAATCCTCACTAGATCCCTAAAGAGGCTGAGGCTACCCTGCTGGTCTGCTGCAGGGAGGCTTGACTCTGCTGCTCTGAAGGCTTGAAGGCCTAAGGAGTGGATGAAGAATGAGGGCTAGAGGCTGCCCTTTTATAGGCTGATAGGTCAACCTGGCCAACTTGGTAAACGCCGACTGTTGACCAGGCCGATCAAAAAAGCCAACGTTGACTAAAAAGTCAATGCGTTGACTCTTGACTAAAAGTCGATTCTGCATTTTTGACTTGCGATGACGTGGAGTTGAATGTCTGTTGATTGTGTGTTGATTGTTGATTGCGCAGGACTGCCTGAATGGCTGTACGAACGCCTTGACTTGGCTGCCTATGTTGGCACTAGCTAGCATGGCGATGGGCGTGTGGATGCTCGTGACATCCCCTTCTACTGAAACTTGAACTAGGTATAAAAGGGGCTTCCCAGCGTGCTGTCGGAGGTGACTATCTGTGGTATACCTGGATGATAAATCTTGATCCGAATGCCTGAATCTGGTGCTAACATCGTGCCACCATCGTGCTCCCAAGATGATGTCCGCTGCCTGAGTAGGTGCGACCGTGAGTGGTCGATTGTGTACCCACCCTGAGATCTTCAGTGTGGTTGAAGCTACCTACATGTTGCTCTCTATCTGCTGCCTTAGAAATGCACCATTCAAGGTCATTGGTTCCGTTGGCATAAGAGGCAACTGACGCTTTTGAGTTGCTTTGGTGGAGATGATGTCCTTGGAACTGCCTGAGTCTGCCAGGATAAGGACCTTATGACCACCGACCTGTCCTTGACCCTTGTGCATGAGCTCAAAATTCTGAGCAAGCTCATATGCACACTCATAATCCCGTGGCCTGAAACTTCTAACATACCATTGGAAGTCTGTATGTAGCCCATGGAGAAATTTGCTTAGCTTCTGACTGTCCTCCAACTGCAACTATATCAACACCTGAGTGAACTTATTTGCATAATGATTCACCATCTCGGTGTCTCCCTGGCATAGCTCGTAGAACTGACTCTGGAGCCTGTCCAGGTACTATGGTGGTTGGAATTGTGATCGAAGATCTTTCACAAATTTCATCCAGCTGTAGAGAGGTGTCTCCTCGTCTGCATCATAGTGGTCCTTTTGCCACTTGAGCCACCAGGTGACCACCTCGCCTGTGAAGTGCATGGATGCTAGGATGCACCGCTTGTTGTCCTTCGTAGGCATCACTGAAAAATAACTTTTGAACTAATTGAGCCATGAAGTCAACACTAAGAGTTCCTACTTACCATCGTACTGTGTGAAGTTGAGCTTCCCCAGAAATGAAGGCTTGGCTAGAGGTGGAAGTCTCTCCTTTTCTCCCCCCTTTCGTCGAAGTAAAGAAATGAGAAGCTACCAATCCCGTCTTCCTTCTCTTCTCAAGCAGTAGGTTCTCGGAGCTCCTTGGCCTCTTGAGCCTCGCGGTCTCGGAGTTCTTTGGCTTCTCGAGCCTCTTGATCGCGTTCGTCTTTTGCTTCCCGAGCTGCCCTTTTGGCTTCTCAAGCTTCTCGATCGCATTCTTCTTTTGCTTCCGAGCCTCTCGATCGTGTTCTTCTTTTGCCTCCCGAGCTAGCCTTTCACGCTCTCTGGCGGCCTCTCACGATCTTCCCACATCTCCTGAAGCTGGGTATGCGGATAAAGAGAACCTCGGACTATTGTTGCTGCATCTGCATCATAGCCTGCAACATGGCTGTCATGGCAGACATGGAAGTGTCTGCAAAAGTCTGTGGTGGGGTGGACCGTGGTGGTGGTGGTGGTGGTGGCAGTTGAGGCACTGAACCCTCACTCCCCCCCCCGGTGTTGGACTACTCAATAGTGCTCATGGTGTCCTTGCCGGATCTTGTTTGGACCATAGAACAATAGAGCTGCCCCTAAATTGACCCACCCTATCTCAGGAAAGAAAACTGAAGCTCTGATACCAATGTAGGGGGGGATAGACTATCCTCACTCTCTATCCTGCTCAATACTAACTGCAACTGCAAGATGATGCACTCAATACACAAAGTGAGTTGTGGATGTGAGTGAGAGAATCAAAGGGAGAGAATGTAGTGGACCTCCGAAGAGGAAATAGATACAACTGAATAATGAATGCCCAAAGGGTTGAATACAACTGTATGAAGGGGCTGAAACCCTCACTGCAAAACTAGAATATTAGACTACCTAGAGGAGGTGAATCCTCACTAGATCCCTGAATAGGCTGAGGCTAACTTGCTGGTCTGCTGCGGGGAGGCCTGACTCTTCTGCTTTGAAGGCTTGAAGGCCTAAGGAGTGGATGAAGAATGAGGGCCAGAGGCTGCCCTTTTATAGGCTGATGGGTCAGCCTGGTCGGTTGGTCAACGCCGACCGTTGACCACGTCGATCAAAAAAGCCAATGATGACGTGGAGTTGACTGCCTGTTGACTGTGTGCTAATTGCTGATTGCGCAGGGCTGCTTGAATGGCTGTACGGATGCCTACATAGCCGTTGACTTGGTTGCCTGCGTTGACACTAGCTAGCATGGCCATGGGCGTGTGGATGCTCGTGACACTTACGTAGCTTGTGCCTGACTGTCCTTGGACAAGGGCTCACAAAGGGGTCACAGCATACAACAAAAACTCCTAGTAGGGAACTATTACACACTTGTCGATGTAGCTAGTGTGTCACTTTGCACCCAAGTACAGGGGTGCATGTGACATCTGGGGTGATTCGACTTGTAGTTGGGACCTGTACTTGCTGAGCCCTAACCACTAAAACTTGGAGCTAGAGTTGTTGTGTGACTCAGGGTTGGGAGCTGTCTCCCCCAGTGACCTCGACTCTTGCTGACCCTGCGACTTTGGCAAGGCATAGGCATTTAAGAGGGGTTTTAAAGTTGGGCCCAAGGACACCCAACATTGTCCTTGGTATGGTGGTTAGAACTTTAATGAAGGGGCTACCTGGCATACATGTGCTTGCATGGGGTGCCAAGTGGCATGCATGTGCTTGCATGAGGTGCCATTTGACGATCACTATACTTGAACCTGCTTCATATTGCCAATGCAACAATCAACCATGGGACAGGCACTCAGATTTTCCTCCCAACCAATCTCTGTGGTAGCAAACTCTCAGAACAGCACCCTATGTGAAAGCTCCAGCTTGCATATTCCACAAGCCCCAATTCCCTAGATGGATCTAGTATGCCACATGTATTCATTCTAGGGTACCTCTTAAATGCATATTTACTACCCCCCTCTTGGGATATCAATTTATTCACTTGCCCCTAGGCACATTTCCCACTTAATGCATTTAAGATCCATAGCCTTAGACCCATCTAGTCAGTGCCTCGTCACCCTCATCAAGGACCTTGACATTAACCCCTTTGACCATTTACATGAAGCCCAAATAAATATAATATAAACATTGATCCTTTACAAAGGAAAATATCGACTGACCCTTCTGAGGTCATGTTGCCTCAACTTGAGTGCAACATTCCTTCCCTCTTCAGGCATCAGCGTCCTCGATGATAAAGTCTGGGAACACTCTTCGTAACTGATATACAGATTCCCAAGTAGCTTCTGATAGAGGTAAATCATGCCATGCAACCAACACCGTGGGTATCTTCCGATTGCGTACTTGCATTGTTCCTTGATCCAAGATTCTTGTTGGTTTGCGTCTTGCATTATCATCTATCTCCTGAAACAAACAACACCCTCGATTAGTGAGTCACCTGTATGCAAAAATTTCTTTAAACGAGAAACATGAAACACTTGTGGTAATTTCAATTTATAGGCCACCTTACCTATTCTTTTTAGAATTAACCACGGCCCACAATATTAGAGTGATAACTTAGCGCACTCTGAGAAAAACTTTTTCTCCTTCCTTAAATTCTCTAACAAATCTGTTTTCATCCGCATACGCCTTAGCTCTATCCATAGCTTGGCAGATGTTAGCTCTCGCAAGTGCTAGCATCTCCTGCATCTGAACCACAAAGTTCGCGGCACTAGACACTTTCTGAGGTATTCCAACTGTAGTTGGATTCGCTGGTCTATAACCATAGTTCAGCTCAAACGGACTGAACCCTGTAGAGGAATGTTTTCTATCATTGTAGGCAAATTCTAACAGTGGCAACCACTTGTCCCACGTATGTTGCCTCAATGACACATATGCTCTAAGCATATCCTCTAAAATTTGGTTGATTATTTCCGTTTGACCATCCGTTTCTGGATGATCCCTACTACTCATTCCCAACTCAGTCCTTAGTGTCTCAAACACTGCAGTTCAAAAATGACTGGTAAATTTGACATCCCTGTCTGACACTATGGATTTGGGTAATCCATGCAAACGAAATATATGTTCAATAAACAAATCTGTCACTTGCGGGGCACTAACAGACTCTCTAGTTGGAATGAAGTGAGCCATCTTGGTAAGACGATCAACTACCACAAGGATAGAATCATATCCACCTTGTGTCGTAGGCAGACCTACAACAAAGTCCATGGAAATGCTCTCCTACCTACCTAGTAGCATTTCCAAAGGTTGTAAAAGTCTGGGTGGCTTCACTCGCTCTACCTTACTTACCTGACACGAAAAACGTGTCATATATTCATGAATATGTTTTTTCATTTTTTGCCAAAAGAAATATCGCTTCACGAGATCATATGTTTTCTCGACTCCTAGATGTCCCGCACATGGGCTATCATGGCATTGTTAAATGACTCTCTGCCTGAGATCATTCTGATTAGGTACCACTACCTTGCCATTTCTTTTCAGCATACCATCGCTTATGGTATATCTTGCATAAGTTTGGCATTTTCTGGATGCCGGGTCACCCTTTTCCCCAGGTTTAAATACATGAGCCTTAGGCCAAAGGCTCTAGACGAACTTGTCCACCTTTTGAGTTTCTCTAATCTCGGTCATTAGAGCACTCTCTAATACCGTGAAACTCATATTATGCATAATGCGTGACAACGCATCATCAACTTTATTATCCTTCCCTCTTCAGTACCGAATCGTCAAGTTAAACTCCTGCATGAGTTCTGCCTACCTAGCTTGGCGGCCTCTCAAGTCAAGTTGTTTATAAAAATATTTCAGAGTATCATGATCAACATCAACATAAAACTCTGACCCATACAAATAATGTCTCCATGTTTTCAGAGCATGGACAACAGCATACAACTCTAATTCATGAGTTGGCCAATTTCGTTGAGAGGGAGAAAGTTTCTTGCTTTCAAAGGCTACTGGCCTTCCCTCTTGGAGGAGAACTGCTCCTACCGCACTACCACGGTTTCAAGGAAAAACGGTCTCTGGGGATCAATTATTTTTAACACCGAATCTGAGACCACAGCTTGTTTTATGGTGTTAAAACTCTCCTGTTGATTCTATCCCCATATAAAAGGTACTTTATTTGAGGTCAGATCAGTCAATGGCGATACTATTTCGGAATATCCTTTGATATGCCTTCGATAAAATTGGACAAATCCCAAGAATGATCGCAAAGCGGTCAAACTCTGAGGGATAGGCCAAGTCAGTATCGCAACCACTTTCTTTGGATCCATTTCTACCCCCTCAGGAGTAATAATGAATCCTACATATTCCAGTCTTACCATATACAGTACAGTTTTCTTTTTATTTACATAAAGACTGGCTTTCCTCAAAGTATTGAACACTATTCCTAAGTGTTCATGATACTCAGCAATACTTTTGCTGAACACAAGAATATCGTCAATAAAATGTACTACAAACTTCCCGATATACGGACGTAGTAAATCGTTCATAAGCATGACGAATGTAGCTAGAGCATTGGTAAGTCCAAACGGCATTACCAAAAACTCATAATGTCCAAACCTGCTTCTAAAAGTGATTTTATGCACATCCTCGGCTCTAATACGCCGTGACATGCACACAGTAATTGAACAATGCTTGAGAGAGAGAGAGAGAGAGTAGAAACAGCAATATATATTTGTCCAAGGATGGACCAAATCATATACAAAATATGTGCACACTGTGTCACCCTCTATTAGCAGGGTGCTGACCAGATGTGGGTTGTAACACCCATAACTGTTCTACTACCTCCTCGTGGTACCTAGAGCTTCTATGGGCTTAATGGTACCGCACACACACACCTTTCTGCTGCTTCAGGGAACAGCCCAACGTAAGGCAGAGTTTACTCCTGTGAACCTTGACCTCCTTGCTGCTTTGTAGGAGCCAATGGTGAGGCACAAGTCTCGCGGGAATCCAATCCTGATTCCTCCTTGCTGCTGTGAAGGCAGTCCAATGTGAGGAACTTCTGCAAGTCTTCTGGACCTTCCTGTTGCTGTGATGGCAGCTCAAACTGAGGCACCAAAGACTGTAGAATGGAATAGTGAATGTGCCCCCCTTGGGGGCCCTTTTTGTAGGGCTGGAATCCTCCAGCCAACCAACCCAGTTTGTAGTCCTACAGACTGGTTGACTTGTAGTTGCAGCAACAGACGGGCCGAATGTGGGCGCCCGACTGCCGCATGGCAGATCTGCTCCAGCCTGACCTACACCAACCTGCATGGGTGACCCACCTGCTCCTGCAGCTCGCAAACTGTGCCTCTTAGCTGCGCCTTTTCAATGCTGACTGCTGCACAGGCTTTTGCTGCTGGCAGACCTGCCCCAGACACTTTTGTGTGACCTGACCTGCACCTCGTCTGCTCCAAACAGCCTCTGCGTGCTGCGCAGTCTGCTGTTGTTTTTTGCAGCCTTGATTGCAGGTCCATACCCTTTGCTGCTGGTCCTGCCTACATGTGTTGTCCAATAGATGGGCCCTTCTATGCATTCGTCAAAGCTTGTCTAGCCCTCCAATAATAGCCAGGTTATGCTCCATATGCTGCCCACATGGCTGCCTGCATGCTGCCCATGTGGCAGCCCTGCAAACCCTCTCAGTTTTACCCCATGGCATCTTTGAGACCTTCTTGGTGCACCTCCCCCATGTTCTCCTCATTTGGGGGCTGACCTACCAAACTCCAACACCCCCTCTCACCGACCCATCGTGGGCCAATCCCTGCACATCAATGTAGATGCTTCCCATGCCTTTCATTGTAGATGTCCTCTTCTCCATCACCAAGGCTTCAACTAGCTCATCAAGTTCACCTCCTAGCAATTTGCAAAAGAGCTTCGAAGAAGCACCAAGTCTTCCCCCTTTGCCTTCTGAGAAGGCTATTACCCTCAGATCTCTCGTCACCTGAGAACCGTGAAGCAAAGTTTCTGTCCATGGCATGCTATTTAGGTCTGAATGAATACACAATGAATATGCATACCAATAGATCCACCCACTTGTTTCCTTACTCTGAAAACAAGCCATGTACCTCATGGAGGCACTCACAGTGTCTCGGTGTAATCCTTTAGTGCTTTCTTTAGTGCCCTAGCTTCCATCTGACTCTGATTCCTGAGATCCTTTCAAAGATACTTCCCTCTTGCCGACGATATCAACTTTGCACTTTGAGCACTCTTTGCTGTCCACAAAGGTTGTTGGTTCTTCTCCATACCACCTTTCAATTTCAAACATACATACTTGTACACCAAGGTCTGCAAATCTTACCTCAGCAATACGCGGAGTTGCTACCAAGAACAGCTCCTTTGTGATTATCACTTTTGTTCCGGTTTTGACTCTTCTAATTCTTGATTAGACTCCTTGATTAGACTTCTCCTTCCTCTTCTGGTCAGCCTTCTTTCTGCAGTCCTTTGCAAAATGTCCTGGCTGGTCACAATAGAAGCATTTCTTCTTCTTGTTGCTACCACTGGAAGAAGAGCCTTCATCATCATCATCAGCTTTTCATTCCTCTTTTTGTTGTTGTTGGGCTTGCCGTTGCCAGGCTTACCCTTACCTGTGCCTTTACTCTTGTCTTGAGCATTCAAGGCCTTGCCATCAGATCCATCATATCTCTTCTCCGGGCTTCCTCTTGGAGAAGTAGAGGCACTCATTGGTGTGGACCGCTTCCTTGCAATCATGGTTGTGACAAACCCTTTGTAACTCCTGGGGAGCATGCCAAGCAAAAGCCTAGCCGTCCCTGGTGAATCCATCTTTTGACCAACTAGGGAGAGTTGATCCCTCACCACCTTCATCTTGGTGATTGCTCTTGAATTGAGTCCTCCTCGTCCATGTGCATGTTATACAACTCTCTCTCGAGGTCGAGAATCCTCACATCATTGTTCACCTCGTACTTGTCTTTGAGGATGGTCCATGCACCAAATGCTATGTCCACAAGCTGAATATGCGGGAGGACTGAATCTACAATCGTGCCAATGATAATGGCAAGGGCAATCCCTCACTGCAATGGGATCCGCCAGTATCACCTATCCAATCGCATTTGTGGTAGGTTGTGGCTTTAGCTCCATTCCTGTAGTGATTTCCCAAATCCTCTGAACCACTAGGTGGCTCCGGATCTTCATCTTCCGTAATGGGTAATTGTTTCCGTTGAGCTTACATGTTTTCCCAAAGCTAAGGATAAGTCTACTAGTAGGCTGTAGTAGCCATGATGAGGATGTGAAGGGCTTAGGAATTTGTACAATTGCCTGAATCTTGTTCTGCCTCTTTCTTGCAAGATAACTTGTCCTTCAGACGTAGAAGTGGATTTCTACAAGTTGAACCAAGATCTCTTTTCGCAAGGTTCCCAACACTTGTGAATCTCTTTTAGGGCTCTGAAATCATGTTAGAAAAGAGGGGTGAAGGTTGCTTGCTACAGCTAATGCTCCCCCCAGAGCAGAAGCTTAACAACGAGATATTGCCTAGGAATCACACAATGCTAAAATCAAATCCAATTTCTTTCTGTAGTGTGTACTAGTGTAGAGAGAGAGAGAGAGAGATGTGCAGACAGTAATTGAACAATGCTGAAGAGAGAGAGAGAGAGAGAGAGAGAGTAGAAACAGCAATATATATTTGTCCAAGGATGGACCAAATGATATACAAAATATGTACAAGTGTGCCGCCCTCTGTAAGCAGGGTGTTGACTAGATCTAGACCCGTGTGACACCCAGATTTGTTCTCCTACCTCCTCGTGGCACCTTCAAAACACTGCAGCTTGCGTTGCAATCCTAGAGCTTCTATGGGCTTCGTATGGTACCCCGCAAAGACACCTTCTTGCTGCTCCAGTGAATAGCCAAGTAAGGCAGAGTTTGCTCCTGTGAACCAACCTCCTTGCTGCTGTCTTGGCAGCCCATGGTGAGGCACACATTTCCCGTGAATCCTGTCCTCCTTGCTGCTGTTTAGGCAGCCCAATGTGAGGAACTTCTGCAAGTCTTCTGACCTCCCTGCTGCTGTGATGGCAGCCCAAATGAGGCACCGAAGACTCTATAGAATGGAATAGTGAATGCCCCCCCTTGGGGGCCCTTTTTATAGGGCTGGAATCCTCCAGCCAACCAGCCAACTGACCCAGTCTGTAATCCTAAAGATTGGCCGACTTGTAGGTGCAGCCACAGACGAGCCCGATGTGGGCCCTGTACTGCTGTGTGGCAGATATGCTCCAGGCGGCTCTGTCCTGACCTACCCCGACCTGCCCGGGTGACCGGACCTGCTCCTGCAGCTCCCAAAGTGTGCCTGTTAGCTGCGCCTTGTTGCTGCTAATTGCTGCACAGGCTTCTGCTGCTTGCAGACCTGCCCTATACACTTTTGTCTGCCCTGACCTGCACCTTTTCTGCTTCAAACAGACTCTGGGTGCTGCACAGTCTGCTGCTGTTTGTTGCAGCCTTCATTGCAGGTCCATACCTGCCTTTCTTTGGGTAGCCTTTGCTGCTGGTCCTGGTAACATGTGTTGTCCAATGGATGGACCCTTCTGCCCATTGGTCAGAGCTTGTCCAGCCCTCCCATGGCAGCCTGGTTATGCTCTGCATGCTGCCCACATGGCAGCCTGCATGCTGCCCATGTGGCAGCCCTGCAAACCCTCTCATTTTGCCCCCGTTGCATCTCTAAGACCTTGGTACACCTCTCCCATGCCCTCCTCATTTGGGGGCTCACAGATTGGGAGGTTTCCTACCAAACTCCAACAAGATCACCCGCCGAGACAGGTTGTTAAGGTGGGTAGCACCCGGCACTCTTGGCCTATTTCTTCGTCTAATCCAAAAACAGAGGCTGAGTATATACAATGGCTAGAAAGGACTCGACATGGGTGAGTCATGCCGAAGATAAGTAAAAAATGGGTGAGTCATGCCCAAGACTGAGAAAGCAAATGCAAGACTTAATCTTTTGCCAGTTGACATGACTAAGAAAGACTTAAAAACTCTGGTAGGTAGGATGAGGGTAGTTGTATGCTGTTATACATCAGCGGGACTCCCATCATCACAACAAGATATACTGGTCAAGTGTGAGTTACTTGCTCATAAGTAGAAATTCACTTGCTGAATTTGTCTCAGAAAGAATGGGCTGCGAAAAGAGAAAATAATGGACTGTATACATAAAAGAGATGTAAAATTTCTCTTCAAAATATGCTAGAATTGAAAACAGTTTCTGGTCTGTAACAGTGAGCTAAGACAGATTAAAATTGTTTGAGAATGAGGATCAAGCATTACAAAATACTTTGCTTAACATTTGCAGCAAGTAAAAGAAAGCATAGAAAGAGAGACAGGTAGAAAAAAAGGAGAGGAGAAGCTGGAGCAGCGTAGAGGGATTTAGGAGGAGAAAGAGAGTGAGCGCTGAAGAGGATGTGAGAGCTGAAGTACGGGGCTGCCATAAGAGAAGGGGAGCAGCTCCGGGGTGTAAAGACAATAGTAGTAGTATAAATTGTGACATAATAAAAATCTTGCCTTGGACTACTGCCTCAATTTGATAACAAAATCTGAAATTCACGATAAATCAGTCACAAAGGTGAGCTAAGTAACTTAGAAACAAAACTGAACCATAAAGAGAGAAATTCATTTGTGGAGAATTCACTACAGCAAGCAAGAAAAATGTAAATTAGAGTAAAATAAAAACTTCTAACACGAGGTAATAGTGAAAAAAGTAGAGAGAACTGGCTTAGGGGTTAGGCAAACTGAGTTTTAACCCAAAACCTTCAAAAACAGCTGTAGAAGCCTTTCCTCATGTTGTCTTGCGACAAAACAGCTCCATAGCTGCAGCACACTATCAAGCAGAAGTTGCCTCTCTTAAGAGCCCTTGTCTAACTGGTTTGGCAAGGGGAGAGGTGGAAGGGGTGGCTGTCCATAAGGACCCACCTAATCCCCTTTGAATTTTCCGACAACTGAGGTGGCAGCAAAGTGGCAAGAGCTGGCAATCATGCACACTCTTGAGAGGCTTTTGACATATTTGAGGGTGATCTGTAGTAGATAAAGGCTGCCCTTTCCAAGCACTAGTGTGCTCCTATAATTATGGGAGATATCTCGTCTATTTTTAAGGGAACCAAACACAAAGTACAAGACTAAGGTTAAAGCATGAATACCTTCTCAATCTATTTACGAAGGAGACCACTAGAATCATCTTGACAATTACTTTCCAATGGTTGCAGCCGAAGTCCAAAAAGGTGAGGCTAATACAACTATAAATAGAAAGTTTACGAGAGGTAAAAGTTTCTCATGGCATAATATTTCAGAGGAGTTTTTGAGTTAAATGAGGCTTGGAAAAATGCTAATTATTACTCAAGGACGTTCTCCACAAAAGGTTGACCCTTAAACCTCATTTTCTTGAATGCATAATTCTTCAACTGCAAATGCAAGCACACACCGGAAAGCTTGTATCATATGAGTGTCTTGCATTGGCATTAGAAATCTCGGATTCAAATGCTCGGAGAGACATTTGAGCAGAGGTGTGATCAGTGAGTCATCGTTGCATGTCTCTATTTGATCTCACTTGTGTAAGACTACTGGATGTTGCATAGGACTAATTGTCTTTACATTCATGATTTTTTCTCTACTGGATGTTGCATAGGACTAATTATCTTTACATTCATGATTTTTTCTTTGTCCACATTAACCACTAGTCCACTCTTCTCTAGGGGAAATTCTAGATGTTTCATAAGAGTTGTAGCTTCTCTTGGGAGGATGCCATTGGAACTACATTGTCAGCGTATAGTAAGAGCCATTCACCATGTGGCCTAGGGTTGGTGCTCCATTTATAACTCCAATGTTATGGGTGAATGCTTGAGTCAATTCCTTGTTAGGTTCGATACTGCATCCTAGCGTCCCTTGGATCCTTGCGGCTGATGTCATTTTTACCATTAGTACCCCTACAAAGATCCAAAGTCTTTCAGTGGAGGAATTTTATTGCGTGAGTTTTGTGAACTCAATTGTATAGCTAGTGGAAGATATTGTAGTTTCTTAGATCTTAGCATTGCTTAATCTCCTTTAGGGTTTGAAATTGATATATCTGATGAATAACAACCACTTGAGTATGCTGTGTTGAATATCATACGAAGGCATCACATTAACACAAACATCTTTGATATGGCTAAATATGGAATTATTACTTCCCAATTCCATAGGTTCTTTTGTTTCTGTACAAGATTGTCTTAATCTCTCATCTTTGATATAGCTAAATATGGAATGATTACCTCCCAATTCCATAGGTTCTTTTGTTTTTGTACAAGATTCTCTCAATTTAGTAATTTAATCCCCTTACTTCTCCAAAAGGGTGATGATACAAGAAAAGTAATGAAGAAGCCTTGCTTTGTTCTACATTATTGTTATATCTTTGGAATTTCTCCTTTGGATATGTTTAGGATATGAGATTGCATGTTTTGAATTACCCCTCAATTTAGTAATTTAATCCTAGTAGTTCTTTAAAAGTGCTATAATAGAAAAACAATAATGAAGAAAAACCGCTTTATTCTATATTGTCGTCATTATATAACACATCAATTAACCCAATAATGTTGTAATGTACTCGACATCAATTAACCCAGTAATATGCTCTGGCTCTACATGATGTGTCTAAAAACTATAAACATATAACAACAGCACAAAACCAAGATGATCTAGATCAGTTTTGCCAATCACACATTCGGTTGGGAAGGTCGTTATCGATAGTGATCAAGGTTGGCAAATGCAAACAACTGTGAGCCACATACCTCGATAATAATTGACTCTACTTGATGCCTATATATATATTCATATTTATATTGGATCAAAGCAGTAACTACAAGCCACACACTTGGATTTGATCCCTTTTTCTTCTTCTTTTCTTCTTTGTCATCTTCCTCTTTGTTGTTGAAATTTTTATTGTTTGTATTGGATTTTATAGCCTAGTAAGCAGTAGAGAGATTCTGGAATCTTTAGAAACCCCAGATGCCAAGTTATGGTTTGGGTATAGATGAAACATAATTGTAGCTTTTTTAATTTGTATTTTTCTCTTTTACTCTTGGTTTTGTTTAATGTCTCTTATCTCTTCCCTTATCTCTTTTTAATCTTCTTTGTTCTTTCATGTGTTTCATAAAAGTTTTAAGATGTAAGATTGGATATATTCTAGTCTTACGAAGGTAGTGTATATATGTAAACATTTTCATGGGAGTTACATGCTCACCTGCCCATGTGATCACATCTATATCAAACCTTTGTAGATCCTTCGCTTTACCATTTGCTAATTTTAGACTGAATGGATTTTGGATATGGTAGTGGCATGGCACCTCAAGCCTAATAGAGCCCCCGGTCGAAACTTTGACGCTCTATTAATTAATTATTAGTATGAGCTGCACGGGCGGGGGACTCTTCACCTTAGGAAATGAATGGGTTATTAAAGTGGGGGGAGGGGCATCATAAATGCGAGGGGGGAGGCTTCTTCCAGAAGCCTCTCCATTGAGAACCTTCTGCAACTCATTTAAAAGGAAGAGGGGGGGCAGGCATAGATGGGGGTTGTTAAAGCCTCCAAAGAACAAGCAGAAAGAGAAGGGGATGAAGTGAGAAAGAAAGAAAGAAAGAAAATTTATTAGAGTCTTCAGAAGACTGATGGGTCTATGAGACTGAAAGAAAACTTGATACAAATCACGGTAAGGGTGGAGCTACTAAAACGAGCACCATCACCTGTGCTGAATCCTAATCTGATCATACATAATCAAACACATTTGGGTGTGACAATGAAAAGAAAAAAGACTAGAGCGGAGGGGAATCATCCGTATGTCATGTCGCCCTGGCTGGTGCATAGTTGATGATGGGATGCTGGCGTCTATCAAGGGGTACCGTGCATCTCGATCTCCTGGAGGAGACTCGACGCAAGACCAAAGCCACCGTGACTCCCGTGGGATGTATCTCAGGTCTAAACAATGACGGGAGGTCCCCCAGAGTGATCTGTGTATCCCCTCGATGTCTTGTGTGTCATGCTATGGTCATCGGGTTAGGGTCTCTGTCACGTCTGCGGCTAGAGACTGGACAATCAATGTCACTCAATGGGAAGAACTCTATGATCCTGCTCTGAGAGGTGTCTAATGGTGTGGCCAAGCCCCGTCGCCTGAGTAAGTACTCTCTGTGTCGGACCCCCTCGTGAATGGAGGCCACGAGGCACCTCTGATCTAGGTAGGCGAGGAATCTAGAAAGGAGCCCGGAGCCACTACCATCTCTGAAGAGATAGTGTTAGCGACCTCGGGTCTCGTAGTACATTGGGCACCTAAAAATAAAATGCTCCTCCGACTCAACCTCCTGACAGTCGCACAATATGCATATGTGATGCTCCCTAGGGATCCCCTCTGCTCTATCGCTCTCTATGCAGAGGCGGTGTGATGATACCCGAAATTGTCCAATGGAGATCCGTATTGAGTGAGGCATATGAAGCTCTGTGTACCCCAGTGGTGTGATGAATCCCTCCTCTGAAATACAAAGACTGTAATCTTTGTAGAAACTTAGCTTCACTGGAAGCTTCCTCGGCTCCTACCAGGTCCTAAAGGTGTGTAGCTGCAGGAGATCCTCTCGAATGACCTGGTTGGTGTGTGGCCCCATCGGGATGGTGGGTGGGAGTACCAGAGGGGCATCTAAATTGTACTAAAAAGGAGGTATCCTATCGATGTGAAACCCTAGTCTCACAAACCATCTGTGAGTCCGTGCATACCAGCATCGCTCGTCTCTCTCTGCTGCCAACCTCATGGAGGAATCGAGAGCCAACCATGGCAACCTCTGTCTCCCTGATGTGCAGTCCCCATATAATCTAACCCAGTGTAGATATGTGATGGCCTGAAAGGCTGCATCTAGCTGGAGTGGAGAAGCACCAAACTCTGCCTGAATGATGTGATGTGGTACAGATGGTTTCTCCCGGATCATCCGTGAGAGCATGCTTTGAGCCCTCTCATCTCTGCGAACAGGCTGATCGATGCATCCAATATTGTTGCATAGATCTTGGACATCACGTGTCCAATCATGATAGTCATGTAGTTACTCGAGTCCATGGGATCCCCTACCTTGTGGATGGGGGTGATGGTGTTGAGTGTCCAAGTGCGGGGGAAGCCAAGGCAAACATCATCATTGAATAGCTTTGCTAGGATCAGAGCTAACGTGTCGATCCCATATGCGATAAACTCAGTGCATATCCCCTCGTGATCCTTAGCTTGGCCATTGTGCAGTTTCAATGTCACGTCCTTGACTCCCCCTCTAGTGAACAACGTCCAAGTGGTGGGGCGAGGTGTGTGTATGAGATCTGAAGTAGGCTGGTATGGGATATCATAAAGATGGCGTGCATACGTGTGCCAAACTCTCGTGTCGGTGAGGGGTGATGGAGACCTACGCTCAAGGAATCTCCGCCAAAAGTCCTTAGAGTTTCTGCTGTACAAGATGTTCAGCAACTCCTCCTCATTTCGATGAAGAAATGCCTGCTTCTTCCGACATACGAGACGTCGGTACTTGCGTACCATGTCTGGTGTGTTCGAGAGGTGACATCTTGTTTCTAATCAGAGTTGTCGGCAATAAGCCTTGCACTCCGCATCATACCAGTTGTTGTAGAGTACAGAACCAAGAGGTGGTGGTCTAGTGGACCGTGTGGTGTGGGGAAAGATTTGGAGGGCAGCCTCATGGAGTGTGCAACAATCAAGGCAGCACGGTCCTCTATGAGTGGTATGTGATCGATGTAGGTTAAGAGTTTGTTTAGGCATCCAGAGTAGGCAGGGGAGAGGCTGTGATCAAAGTGTATGTCGTGGTAGGTGTCGTGCTTTCTATGTGGTGTGTGTGGTGTGGCTAAGCGTGGGGTGGCGATAGTGAAGAATAGGTATGTGTGATCAGCTCCTGGAGGGAGTGGTGCTACGGTGAAGTCGGTGATACATGAGGTGAAGGTAGGGGATCCCATGATGTAATCTACTACACTAGTGCCCGCCCCCATGTGGAAAGCAAGTAAAACCACCTAAGGAGGGCCATAGGTCAAGCCTGTTGTAGATGATAAGATCATGCATCCTGCCCAGATCAAGGAGCGTGTGTCCATATGGTGTAACAGACCCGTGTCGGTCCGATGAGATCATAGTCATACTTGCTCCATCTAGGTCCATGTCTGGTAGCATGATAGAGTCATCTCGAAAGTCCAGGAGTGGTGCCTGGCACGTGCTCATCCTGGCGTTGAAGGCCCCAACAAGGAGAACTTCCCTGCGAGCTGAAAGGTTTGGGATATCTTGATGTAAGGGTGCATATGGCGATGTCTCACCCTCCTCTCGTGCCACTCTGGCGAAGTGGGATGTGTCTAGCGAGAAGTAGCATATTGCTATGAAAAGGTCACGAGTGGTTGTGTGTTGGATCCGGATCCACATGAATTGGGAGTGTGCATCCTTCCTCTCAATGGAGAGGGAAGACCTGTATCCTCAAACTCCTCTTGTATCCCTCGTCTCATCCCTGAAGGCTGACAACTCCCATGTGTAGCCACTGACTATCGGTAGTGGACGCTCTGGGCTTTGGTGTGTCTCTGTGTAAAAGACTATGTCTCGTCCTGTGTAAGATTTTGAGAAGTTCCCTGGGTCTAACCATAAGGTACCATTACAATTCCAAATGGTGCAGGCTAGGGTTTCGGAAACCTGAGTCTCATAGGCCTCGTCCCCTTAGGGGGTACGGGTGGGAGCCCGATGGGTGTCGGTCAACAACCTACCATCTCGGACCATGGCCCATTTCCCCTCCTTGCGGGCAACATCCTGCTGCTAGAGAAGAACTCATTGCTCCTCAATCTCTAGTGGTGTCAAATCCTCATCCATGGATAGGGTGGGATGCTCTCGTAGAGCAGCTCGACGTCGGAGTGTCGCTAGTCGAGCATGTGAATCTCTGAAGCAAATGACTAGGGGCTCCTCTCAGTTGGGGTCTCTCCCAACATGCCATGCTCCCTCTATGCCATGGTCAGGGACCCCCATGGTGGTGGTCACAAAGGTGATCGCCTCCTCCATGGGTGTTGTAGTGGTGCTGGTGCTGTCTCACATGATCCCTCATATCCATATGTTGAGGGCCTTCGAAGCCCTCTACTATTGCTCCTGTATGGCGGCTGAAACGGTTGCCTTTGCGGGCTCCCGTTTTGCCACGTCCACCCACCTAGTCATCTCTGCTATAGCTGACTGTATCGTGGCTATCTGTGCCTCCATCTCTGTGACTGGGGTCCCTCCAGGCGTTGCTCTCAGGGTCCCAAGTGGAAGGTAGGTGAGTGGGGGAAGGGAGAGGCAGGGAGCGGCAGAGTGTTGGAGAGAATAGTGAGGTAGCGACATAGGGAGGGAGAGAAATTAAGGCAGCGACATAGCGAGGGAGAGGTTAATTGAGAAATTAAGGCAGCGACAGTGAGGGAGAGCTTACGTTAATTGCAAAAGGAGGGCGGGGAGGAGAGAGACATTAATTAATTAATAGGTTTTAGGAGAGGGACGTTAATTAATTAATAGCCTAGAATATTCTAGTCTTATGAAGGTAGTGTATATATATAAACATTTTCATGGAAGCTACGTCCTCACCTGCCCGTGTGATCACATCTATATCAAACCTTTGTAGATCCTTCGCTTTACCATTTGCTAATTTTAGACTGAATGCATTTTGGATATGGTAGTGGCATGGCACCTCAAGCCTAGTATGCAATTCATTTACTTCACTATAACTTACATATTAAATGCTCCATGTTCAAAGATATTTCAACTTTAGACCATGTTGCATTGTTGCACAAATTCAAATCTAGTTGTAGCTGAAATATGTGTTCACTGGGATCCTACAGTCCTCATGCTCCAAGTCTTCTCTAGGAAAACTACTAATGATAAGCTAGCTCCCTTCCCTGTCTTTCCTTCCCTAAATTTGTAAACTTCTCTTATTATCATATCCTTTTGGGAGGGCTATGAAGGGCTTATTTCTCTACTGCCTCAACCCATTACGTTGTTTTTTCCATCTGTTTCTTCAGCTCTTCAAGACCAATCTTTGTATTTACTATTTGGTTGCATGTTCTCTTGCCCTTCCAACTTGTGCCCCCCGACTAGTGTCTTGAGATCTTTGATTTCTTTCTCAATGCCTATGATTTGCTCATCTCTTTATTTGTGTTGCATTCTTATCTTTTCAATCAAAGCACCCCCCCCCCCCCTTGTTCTTCTGTATGCCCCTAACCTGTCTTCCAACTCTATTGTCTGATGCATAATGTCTTATGACCAAAACACATTTTTTGGGGTTCTCACTCCTCTGGTCCATTTGTGGATGCATAGCATATATCTTCCAGTAGTTCCCCTCTTCCTGTTCACGTGTGTGTGTGTGTGTGTGTGTGTGTGTGTGTGTGTGTGTGTGTGTGTGTGTGTGTGTGTGTGTGTGTGTGTGTGTGTGTGTGTGTGTGTGTGTGTGTGTGTGTGTGTGTGTGTGTGTGTGTGTGTGTGTGTTGTGTGTGTGTGTGTGTATCTGTGTGTGTGTCTGTCTCTGTCTCTGTCTCTGTCTCTGTCCCTGTCTCTGTCTCTGTCTGTGCTTGTCTGTCTATGTCTATGTTTGTCTTTGGTGATCCCACTCTAGCTAAGTATCACTTCTTCCGGGCATCTTTACGACATTCACTTTATGATTGTCTGTATGCATGTGAGATTGATTATTCTATCTTTTTGCCTTATAATGAAATTTCTGGATGCTTGTAAATCATTGTCCCTTTTTGTGGGACTGTTTTTTGTGATATAATTTTCATCCAAAAAATGTGTGTGTGTGTGTGTGTGTGTGTGTGTGTGAGAGAGAGAGAGAGAGAGAGAGAGAGAGAGAGAGATAGAGATAGAGAGCATTGTAGCCTTTAACTAGGGCAGGATGGGGTTTTGGAGAATATTGTGTGTCTTAATTGTGGAGGTTTTCAATTGTGAATCAGACCTTTTCCCATGAATACTGGAGACTACCAGGTGAACCTTCTATATTATAAACAATGTTTTTTCTCTTCATTTCCTTTTGTAGGGATGTTCCAATTTTGCTTAAGGAAGAATGGTGCACTGTAAGGGACAGTTCCAATCATAAAAAAGCTTTTGCGAAGTTCGCAGAGCAATTGAAGAATTTGCGGCTTCAACGTGCTTAAAGACAGAGTGAGGATAATAAGTTTTTCTGACCGCAAAGCTATTGAAAGTATAAAACATAGAACAATCAATTTACAACAAAAAACTCCCAAAAAGTAGCCCCATAGCTCGATGGTAAAGAGACATCAAATGGGCAACTCCCATCTTCAAAGGAGAAATGGAAGCCAGGTGCCAATGGAGTAGAAATCGGCTTACTATTCTTGAATTGAAGTGTTGCAAGAGCTTTCCAATATATTTAGATTGACTCATCATAATGCCCCCCTTAACAGTAGCGAATTGGATGTTGAAATAGTAGTGCAACTTGCCCATATCTAACATGGCAAATGATTTGTGCAAATGTGCCTTGAAATTTGCAATTTTCTGAGTGTGTGGCAGTGATAAGTATGCCATCCACATAAAGAATTAAAATTAAAAAATTTAATTCACTCTTTTAGACGTAGAGAGTGGCCTCTTGTAGGGTGGTTCTGAAATTCAAGAAAAGTATGTATCTTGGCATATCATGCCTGCGGTGCCCACTTCAACTTTTTCAGCCATAGAGTGTCCACTTCAAACCATAGAGGGCCTTTTTCAGGCTACATACCTGACTTTTAGAACCATAGAGGGCCTTTTTCAGCCTGCATACCTTATTTTTAGAACCTTCAACCTCCAATCTTGGAGTTCGGTGACATAGACCTCTTCCATTAAATCTCCATGAAAGAAAGTGGCTTTAATGTTGGTGTATGTATCTCCCAATGCCTATGGGATGCAAGAGCAATGAAGTGGGAGCAAATGTCTCCTCAAAATCAATGTCATGTTGTTGGGCATATGCCGCCAAGGTGGGCATTGCAGCGGCCATCAACTTTTTGCTTTAATTTGTAGACCCACTTAGTGCCGATGGCACGCTTCCTACTAGCAAGTCACATGACTCCCATGTACCATTAGCATGGATGTTATCAAATGCATCCTTATGACAGAGGTGTTCCTCATTTGCAGCAGGCAGTAGCAATCAAAGCAATATGAAACAAATTGGCATTCATTTGTTTTTTATCACCTCCGATGCGGGTAGCCAAGGACTCAGCTGGCTTGCTGTCTTGTAGAGTATCCAAGAGCCACCTTGCAACTCGTTTCTGTATAGCCCGTTCCTCTATAGTTGCCTGTTCAATTGCATGATGATCATGTGGCTACAAATTAGGCTGAACATTGGCAACAGGAGTAGGCTGTGAACTACTAGAAACATTTGTAATTGTACCCTGCAAAGTGTCATCTGATTCTATTGATAGAAAGAGGGGTGGCATGGAATCAAATAAACTATATTCTCAATAAAAACCATGTCTCTATTGACAATGACCTTGCATGTGCGAGGTTAAAACAACTTGTATCCTTTTCTCTATGAGTTGTAGTAGCCAATGAAAATGCATTTAAGGGTTTTATCTTCTAGCTTATGCATCATTTGAGAGGGAATATAAGCAAATGCCAAAGATCCAAACACCCTCGTGTGAGAAAGTGCCAGCTTAGGACCTATCCATCATCTTCAATGCACGACTAGGTGTCCAATTCAGCACATATTTTGAGAGGTCTACCCAAAATTTAGGCAAAGACTATGACCGTAAGCATACACTTGGACATTTCTATAAGTTGTAATTGGTAATAGCGGTGGTAGCCCCACCTATAGTGGCCATAGTAGCAGTAGGAGCTTGGGGGGGGGGAGACAGCTGTAGTCTCTGATATAGTTAAAATACCCCAAAATTTCTAAGATACCAACTAGTGGCCCACCAAGTAAAATCAAGCTGTCCTTCATGGGCAAGCCTTCCAAAAGACTCATGGTGTGCCATTGCAAAGGAAAATTCCCAAAAAGAAAGTGCCCTACAAATGTAAAAGCCTCAAGGCTATTGTCGCAATGATCAGGCTGCTCAAAATCTGACTGCAAATCTACAAATGCCGACCCAAAAATGATCGCAAAAGCTCTGAAAGAGTAAAGGCCAAGTAGGCTAGTCAAACACTGAGAAAAATGCACTAGTCCCAAAAAATGTCATGCATGGACTATTGGAAGAAATCTGTCGTGCAAAAGTGACTGGCCCAAATCAAAGGGAAAATAGTTGCAAATCATAGGCAAATTTGTCCAATGGGACGTCATAAAGTCCCATGCAAATTTGAGTGAAATTTACCCACAAATAATGGCTGAAGGTTCTTGTAAAGAAATTCTCAGGGCAAGAGACCAAATGGAGGGCATATGATACAAAAACCCCAAATTTTGAAGAACAAATTACCCAAATCAAAGGGCAAATTCAAGAATATGCCAAATTGAGCTGTAACAAAGTAAATGTCATTGCAATAAAGTGTCACTAGCCTCAAATAGCCGCAAAATTTGCCAAATCAAATTGCTAAAAATAGTAAATGTCTACAAATCTCACTCACAATGAGTGGAAAAATGCCAGAGAAGCCTTTTCTTTTATGAAATTGCGGCCCCATGCCAAAAGTCCTAATTTGTAGAGCAAAATTGAGCCAAAAAGAATTTCAAGAGAGGCCCCAAATTTGTCTATGAAATTGCAATAAGATTGCAATATTTGTCAAAGCCCTAAATTTGTTAAGAAAGTGGTTGCAGTACACTAAAAAATCCCCAATTTCTATCACGAACTTCAATCTGTGCGGTTGTACAGAAGGAAATCATATAGTTGTACAACAGAAATATGCAGCTATATTGACGAGCAGTATGGACAAAATTGTGCTACTGTACAAACGATTTTAATAACCTATAGAAATGGTAGTCCAAAAGTGACATCTCTACATTATTAAATTGCACTTTCTTGCCGCCATTTCCACGTGTCATTTTTTGGAAATGGCAACCAAAAGTGCCATATATTTTTGCCATTTCTATGTCCATAATGGCAACCAAAAGTGCCATATATTTTACCAGTGCCATATAGTTTTGCCATTTCCACATACAAAATGGCAACCAAGAGTGCCATATATTTCTGCCATTTTTGTGTCTAAAATGGCAATCGAAAGTGCCATATATTTTGCCATTTTTATGTATTAAATGGCAACTAAAAGTGCCATATAGTTTTGCCATTTCCATATGCTAAATGACTGCCATATATTTTTGCCATTTTACGTCTTAAATGGCAACTAAAAGTGCCATATACACATGCAAAATGGCAACCAAAAGTGCCATATATTTTTGTCATTTTGATGTCTAAAATGGCAACCGAAAGTGCCATATATTTTACCATTTTTGCATATGAAATGGCAACTAAAAGTGCCATATAGTTTTGCCATTTCCATAATCAAAATGGCAACCAAAAGTACCATATATTTTTGCCATTTTTAATGCATGAAATGGCACTATATTTGAGATCAATTGTGAAAGAAATGGCAAAAGTTGACATAAAAGTTATGTTTGAAATGGCAAAAGGTGACATAAAATTTGTCACTTATTATATTCGAAATGGCAAAAGATGACTTAAAATTTGCAAGATTTCATGTTGAAAATGGAAATAAAGTGACATACGAAATGTGGGTTATCATGGTACAAATGGTAAGAAATGGAATCACAATTGTCATTTCTTATTTGATAAACAATAGCATTCAAAATGGGCTAAATTTTTTAAACTTCTACTAGGTTTTAAAATGTGCCAAAAAGGTACATGACATTGGAATCTTTAATGACTAAAATTTTACATTTGATACTTGGTATCCATGAATGAAATTTATTGTCTAAGTGTGAAAGATTAATCAAAAGTCTTAAGTGCATCAGTACTCATAGTACACAGTGTGAAGAAGTCATTTAAAATTTTAAGGAATAATGTTTACCTTTTATAACACACAAATTTTACTTGATAATGAATATTATTTGATAGTTGATTAACAAATAAATAATACAATTTTTACATAACAAAATAAAATATAAAATTATAAAGACATTATATGAAGAGTTTTTCAAGCAACATTCAAGCCTACAGCTTGACCCAATGTTTGAATCTCATCATTTGCTTTAAATATACAAGTATCCTTAATGATTGCATCATCAACTCGTACTACTACATAACCAACTCCTATTGGTATAGTATGAACTCTAAATGAAGGATCCAAACTAGTTATTGTCCCTTTTAACTATATCTTTTGAGTCCTTATGTAAGATCTTTACTTATCCCCTTTGAAAAGCATCAACCTTCAAAGATACATTCAAGAGATCATTAGTAGAATATTTGTTTAAAATATCTTTATGAAAATTATCAAAAAATGTTATGGTCATCGCCATACTAATTAAGAAAAATAAATAAATTTAACTTACTTGAAAAACACATATGTCATTTGTTTGTGCTGCTGTCTTTTCTACTCCAATTGTTGATTGATGAACCTTTTTGATAGGGTGCAGCTTTTAGAATTAGTGTCCTATCGATACAGTCCATCCATAACAAGCCGATTCTATCACTGCTATAGCCCATGGTTGCCTCTTGCTTAAGGCAAAGCAATGGATTAGAACTCTTAAAATATCTCACAACTGAAACTTCTCACAGATTGAAATGAAATCTCTCTCAATAGAGTAGAAGAATGGACATAATTCCTCTCAATCTAAAATCTACATCTAATCTAGGAGAGCTAGGACCTAAGCTTTGATACCATGTCAAAGCGCATGGACCGAGCTTTCCTATGGACCCTAATCTACTCTAATGACAACACTAATCTAAGGTGGATGAATCCTAAAAGTGATCATGATCTATAACTCAAGTCAATTAGGTTCCAAGATAGATTAGCTTAGACTCATGAAGAGAATCTTGAGATAGAGCAAAGTGCTTGATTCATATTGCTTCAAATGAACCTCCCTTTTATAGGAGTGGGTACTTACATCCATATGCATGCTCCATGTCATGTGGTAGCTTGTCCTTTACTCATATATTTTCTCTTACATGTGCTCATGGAACCACGACTCTTAACACAAGGCGCGATCATCACCCCCTGCCCTTCACGAACATGTTTTAGGGAGGGTAGCCGAGAAGGAAGCTTACAACTTCTTAGACGGATTCTCTGGATACACAAAGTCTCCATCGCACCAAAGGATCAACACAAGACCACCTTTGCAACAGAATGGGGCATTTTCACTTCAAGGGTGATGATCTTCAGACTCGCCAATGCCCCCGCAACCTTCCAGTGGCAGCTGATGATCACTGCATTCAAGGAATACCTAAGAGACTTCGTGGAGGTCTTCTTGGATGACTTGTGTGTATACTTGACGTGCGGTGATCATCTCAAATACTTGAAATTGATATTAGAGAGGTGTAGACTATACCAAATTTCATTAAACCCTCTCAAATGCTAGTTTTGTGTAAAACATGGGGTGATTCTAGGACACATAGTGTCCAAGAATGGGATCTCCATGGATTATAATAAAATCAAGCTCATTCTGGAGCTACCCCACCAACCAATGCGAAGGGAGTGCAGCAATTCACTGGCCACACTAGCTACTACTAGAGATTTATTCTCTTCTATGCCGACATTGCTAGGCTGTTGTACAAGCTTCTTATCATTTTTGGGTGGACCGAGGTGTGTCAGAAGTCCTTCAACACCCTCAAGCTAGTGCTCGCCACCACAGCACCTGTTCTAAGGGCACCAGACTAGAATATTATCTTCCATGTTTATACCGATGCCTCTAATTTTTCTATAGCGAGCATATTGGCCCACAACCTAGGGAGTTTAACCTTGACTACCCCGTGTATTTTGCAAGTTGGCAACTCAATGACACCGAGATAAACTACACCACCACTAAGAGATAAACTGACCATGGTGTATTCCGTTAAAAAGTTTAGACATTACTTGTTAGCAAACAAGTTTGTCTTCTTTGTGGATCACCAAGCCTTGCTGTACTTGGTAAATAAGCCATGCATGATGGGCCGAATACCAAGATGGATGCTAATCCTCCTCGAATTTGACTTCATGGTCATAGTTCGTAATGGTAAGACCCACGTGCTAGCTGACCACCTCTCTAGGATCCCCAATGGTGAACCCCCAATGGGAGTAGACGATGACCTCCTAGATGACCCCTATTCCACATTGATATTATACCAAGATGGACGGCAAAGATAGGCCACTTTTTGGCTAACGGGGTCCCCCTCGACCAATCCATCAATAAGGATAGGGCCCGAAAGCTCATCAAGGATGCAGGCCCCTACCAACTAATCACAGCCCAACTCTACCGCATGGGAAAAGATGGTGTCATGCATAGGTGTGTATGCGAAGATGAATTCATTGATGTGCTCAAGGAAGCACACTTAGGGATCATCGACAGACAATTCGCCGTGGACGTAATGGCATGAAAAGTGCTACAAGCTGGCCTATGGTGGCCCATGCTCTTCGCAGATGTAGGAGAATTTGTTAAAAGATGTGGCCCATGCCAATGGTTTAAAATCCCACACAAGGAAGATATGATGCCCCTCACCAGAATTCTAAGAGATCAACCCTTTGAAAAATGGGGTATCAACTTCGTAGGCCCGATCAGCCCTGTCGCAAAAGGCACAAGAGCTAGATAAATTATCTTGGTGTCAGCAATTTCAGAACACACTTCATCAACAAAACGATAATGATCTTGACAATCAAATTTTTGATGGTGCATAGGCATTCCTCCCCATACTATCCATGAGCCAACGTCTTGGCCGAATGCTCAAACAAAGCTTGTTGTAAAATAATCACTTGCATAGTCGAGGCTAGTTAGATCAACTGGGAACATAAACTCGTAGAACCACTCTAGGCGTACCGCACGTCCTATAAGGTGGCAACAAATTGCACCTCCTTCAGCTTAGCCTTTGGGGTGGAGGTGCTTATGCCTATGAAATACATAGTTCCAAGCCTTCGCATTGTGGTCCAAGAGAGGCTGACATAGAACGTCCTAACTGAGCAACTCGTGGATCTTGAGAAGCTCGACAAAACCAGGCTACGTGCGGTGTATTGCCTTAGAGTCGAGAAATCCAAGCGCAAAAGATCGTTTGACCGCAACTGAAAAAACAAGGACCTCAATGAAGGAGACCTAGTGCTCCTATATAGTGTCACAAACACAAAATAAAGCTCAAATACTGAGGAATGGGCCCATATTGTGTGGTGGAAATCACCCCACAGGGCTCATGTCGCATCGCCACCTTGGAGGGTGTAGAAATGCATGGATACATAAACAGTAGCAAGCTAAAGCGGTATTATGGTCCCCTTATCCTCCAAATGTTGCAAGCCATCCACCAAGAAAATGAATTAAAGGCCAAAGCAGCAAGAATTAAAAGAGAAGTCATAGCAGAGGCCCGCACAAGGCATGCCAAGCTCAAACAACAGATCGTGATGACACTCTGCAAAGCAAGGCTAGTGCAATTTGACCCATTCGAGACCGTGACCATTGACTCGGCCATGTTGCGCATCAAGCTACAGGCCTGCCCCCACTAGTCATGCTCCACTAAGGAATTAATAGACCCAGAAGCAAGCCACAACTTCATTTCGCAAAAGGTTCGTCAATATTTCCCAGACATAGATCTAGATCTCACCTCCACGCTTATGAAGATGGTTAATGGAGAAAGGATAGCTACACTAGGTCCCATGATTTTATCTACTAATGTGGCTAACCATTGTGTCACTAGTCGATTCTACGTGATGCCCACAGGAGCCCTAGACGAACAGGTAATACTTGGACAAGTATGGTTCTAGGCCACCAACTGCCAAATCAACTGGCACGCATGGACCGCCTCCTTAAGGACTGAGGGTAAGGCATCGATGATTCCCCTAAGCACAGAATTCAATGTGGCCAGTAAAAAATTTAGGGCCCTGCCAACCAACATGGAAGCACCAATCCTCGCCACCAAGATTGCCACTAAAAAAGGGAAAGGGCTCGCTCCAGCGACACAACCAACTAGTCAATACCTCTTCGCCAAAGAACCTTTTATGGCTGCCACATTGCCATTACTCCATACTACAAGACCCTCCACCTTGGCTCTGCAACAAACTCCAATAGCTCTAGCTAGCCCATTGATGACAATTCCTCAAGGCTAAGCCAACTGACAACGAACACAGCCCACACCATTGGCTCTCGCAAGCGATGACCCAACCCCCCGAACAAAACTATATGAGGGACGACCCAACCCCCCAACAAAAATATATGAGGGAAGGGTCACAGATCTCAAGATGTCAGTATCTACCACCATCTTTGCTTCCACCCTTGTTCCCTACCCCCAATCTACCTCCAGGTCTGAGACCAAAGATCCTGCGATAGACACAAGGGCGGCAGACATAAGGGTGGCAACACACCACTGCCTCGCCACACAAAGATGCATTACGAGTGGATTCCCTCAAGGCTCCTGGAGGCCCAAGGTTACAACAAAGGCAACTAGTGCATTTGGGTACCAAGGGCCAAAAGGGTGAATCTCACAACAAGGGTAGCACCCCCGCAAGACAACAACTCAAGAAGAAAAGGTGCCCCGCCCAAGCGAACGGTTTCATAGGTTTTTGTGATGGTCACACAAGAACTCACCTCTAAAAAAGGGATGGTTATACAAGAACCCATCATCATCACTAAAGAAGGCTCCACAACGCTCCCCCCTCTCATGGTTCCTCAAGTGGTGGCCCTACATACTCCAATTGCAGTGACACAACCCGTACTTTGTAATTGATATAATTAACTACCAATCTAGTTGGTTCCGCTCTTTCAAAGAAACATTGAACTATAGGATGTTTTCTCTGAAACTACTTAACAAGTTTATGGTGGTAGCATGTCTCTATACTTTTTAATTGAATGTACTCCATTTGACTTAATATGTTCTTTTTTGTACTTCTTCCAATATGGGGGTATCTATACTTCTATACACTTGCCCTAAAAATGGCATTGCAACATGCGTCAAATCTCAAATATGGAAATTTGGATGTGATGCATGTTGCATTATTTTCATTATGTTGATATCTAGGCACTATATTGTCATTTTCAAATATAATGAAATATTCTTCCAAATTCTTGCCTTATTATCTGTACAATCTTGCCCTACATGCTATCAAGGAGTGTGAGTTAGTGCTTGCACCTTTGCCAACATCCCTACCTTGTCCAAGATATGATATGTTCATTAAGTCTTAATTTTCTAAGAGCCTTAAATTTGATTAAAATGATAATAATATTGCTATAACCCTTTTCTATATCTAGGAACTAATGTCCTCATTTTATAAAATATTTTTCTCATATGATAGTGAGTATAACTAGTTAGAACTTTTGAAGTTTATTTGTTATTAAAGTAAATATTAAAATAGATGTCGGAGATGTTTTCCTCACCTTGGTGTAACTCTCTCTCTCTCTCTCTATCTCTCTCTCTCTCTCTCTCTCTCTCTCTCTCTCTCTCTCTCTCTCTCTCTCTCTCTCTCTCTCTCTCTCTCTCACACACACACACACACACACACACACACACACACACACACGCACGCACGCACGCACCAGCACATGCACACACGTGTGCATGCACATGCACAATTGCACAATTGCACACGTACACGCACATGTTTGCACATGCACACATGCACGCACACACACGTGTGCATGTGCACACATACAATGACTCTTTTTCCCTTTCTTTTGTGTGAAATAAACTAGAGAAATACACTCTTGATTAATAATAGAAAAGCCAAATTGCATTGGATCAGTAAGGGCCGAATCTACATTAACAAGGACCTATCTTATTAATCACTCTTTACAAGCTTGGAGCTAGCTGCCACCTGAAACGCATAGGTCTGTGAGTCACATCTAATGGTAGTTGAGATCCCACTATATGTTTAGGACCACGACCAGTAGTTGAAAGTTGAGGGACTAGATCTCCATAGTCATCATTCAATGATGAGGTTAAATAAAGCTTCGAGCATTTAGACCCAACCCCCATCTAGGTAGAATCATGTTAGCCTTCTACACTTTAGTGCTACACACTAACTAACACTTGAAAATACTATGAGAGAAATTCAAAGGTGGACAAAGAAGTGGGATTTCAATCATTTTAAGGATTAATAGAGTGGAAAAGCACTCCATTGACATTAATTGACGGATGTGGGTATGCTAAAAACTTGGGAACAAAGTTAATAGTAGTGTTGTCTATGGACATTGAAAAGTGTAAAATACCAACATGCCCTTATGCATCTATTTCCCTAGATTCAAAATTCATACAAAACAACCAAAGAGAAGTCAAGATACAGCCTTTGTACCCAATTGAGTTAAAAAATTTGGATAGGAGATACGATTGGGCATGAATCCCCAAAAATATGCATCAAGAAAATCGATAACTCAAACAAAACTTGCTATTGTTGATGGACTATGCAATATCCTAAAAGAAATATAGCTACCTCAATGACAGGATGTAGAAATATGATACAAGAATGTAGGTACCTCACACATGTGCACATGCATGTGTGTGTGTGTGTGTGTGTGTGTGTGTGTATTTTACCAAAGAGAGAGAGAGAGAGAGAGAGAGAGAGAGAGTGTGTGTGTGTGTATTATGTGCATGTGCGCGTGCATGCCTCTGTGTGTGTCTGTGTGTGTTTAGATTGAAAGGTTCCATCAATAATTGAGCCATACAATTAATTCCATCATTTGGATAAAAAGTAAAAAAAGGGAAGCATATAACGAAAAAATGTTTGAGACGTATAAGGAAAAAGTTAAAAGTAAAATTCCACCAAAATTAAGAATTTTTAATTATATTGAGTTTAAGAAACACAATATTAAAAAAAGATGTCGACGAATCCTCAAGCAGTTAAGGTCCAGCTACCTGCCACCATCCAAACAAACTAGGTGTTAGAACATCATAGTTGTGTTTGGGTAGACAAGTAATGCATGTTTTCCCTGGCTTGTTATTGCTTTACTTAGGAATATAGACAATCATATGGATTCTTAGTTTAAGTCACAAGAGAAGTTGGAGCGAATGAGGGCATGGGTTGAGAAGGGATTAGAGGAGGTATGGGAGGATTAGTGTGCTTTGTGTGTGGGGTGGTTAAAAAGAGAGTGTAAATGGGAGGTTTCACGGGGGCACATAAAAGAATAATTTATAGTTGGGGAAGTATACATGTGTGTGTCTGTGTGTGTGCCACCCCCAACCCAAAGGGCAAGACCACATGGTGGGGAGTAAGCCCACCATGTGAAACTTACTCTCCACCTACTTATCTCATAAGTGAATAAAAGTGAATACGTATGATGTGTCAAAATTAAAAAATAATGCCAATAAACCACTTTTGCAAAATAGATATAAAATTTAGTAAAAAATAAGGTGGATCACAAAATGACTAGGGATTATCCATACTAAAGAAGTATCCAATGATGTGCATTAACTATATGGCACTAGGCTGCTGACCAAAGGCTACTTGGAAAGTCAAAGTGTGTGTTTAGATTAAAAATTCCCATCAATAATTGAGCCATACAATTAACTCCATCAATTGGATAAAAATTTAAAAAATGGAACATATAAGAAAAAATGTTTGAGACGTATAAGGAGAAAGTAAAAAGTAAAAAATGTTTTACACCTCAATTGGATAAAAAGTTTAACAAGGAGAATATATAAGGAAAAAATAATTGAGACATCTACATACACCTTTGTAAGACTAGAATTTGAGACATCTAAGTTGAAAAATGCAACAACTAGAGTTTGCAAAATTTTCACCAAAATTAAGAATTTTTAATAATATCAAGTTTTAGAAACACAATATTAAAAAAGGATGTCAAATCCTCAGGCAGTCCAAGTTCTAAGGTCAGGGTCCAATTCGTGCCACCATCCAAAAAAACTAGGTGTTATAACATCATAGCTATGTTTGGGTAGACATGTATGCGTGTTTTCCCCAGCTTGTTATCGTTTTACCTAGGAATATAAACAACCATATGGATTCTTAGATAATTAAAAAAGATTTTAAGTCACAAGTAGATTAAGGATCCCATGAGTGCATGGGTTGAGAAGGGATTAGAGGAGGTATGGGAGGATTAATGTGCTTGGTGTGTAGGGTGTTTAACAAGAGAGTGTAAATGGAAGATTTTAAGGGGGGTACATATAAGAATATTTTATAGTTGGGAAAGTATACATGTGTGTGTGTGTGTGTGTGTAAAGAAATAAGTGTGTGTGTGTGTGTGTGTGATACATTTACTAATTAAAATTATCATGTGTGTATGTGTGTGTGCACATGCACATGTGCGTGCACATATGCATACATGCGTATATGCATGTGTGCGTGTGTGCATGTGAACGTGTATGCATGTGTGTATGAGTGCATGCATGCGAGCACATGCACACACACAATAACACTTTTCTCCTTTCTTTTTTGTGACAAACAATAGAGAAACCTTTTTAAAAAATTAAAAAAAAATAAATAATAGAGAAACCTAGTCAAAATTAAAAGTAGAAAAGACAAATTGACATTAGACCATTAAGTGGCCCAACTTTGGATTTAATAAGGACCTAACTTAGTAATCACTCTCATGAGATTAGATCTAGTTACCACCTCAGTGGGTCACATCCAAGGGTATATGAGACCCAACTATAAGTTTAGGACTAGGACTAGTAGCTCAGAGTTGAGGGGCCAGATCTCCAAAGTCATTATTCAATGATGAGGTCTGATAAGTCTTAGAGTATCTAGGCCCAAACCCCATCTGGGTAGAATCATATTAACCTTCTACACTTTTAGTGCTAGTGAACACTAACTGGCACTTGAAAATACTATGAGCAAAATTCATAGGTGAATAAAGAAATGGATTTTAATTATTTTAAAAATAGTCCATTGATATTTATTGATGGATGTGGACATGCTAAAAACTTGAAACAAAAATTAATAAAATCCTAGAGGTATATTGCTAACTCCTCCATGTCAATTTAAACCATCTACCTCTTTAATTAGAGAGACCTCAAATGTCTTGAAAGGCCTTAAACTATCAGTCTAGAATGGGAAGAAAAGAAAGAAAGAAAGAGGCTATGAATACATTCTCACAAAAATGGAAAGGTTTCCACACACTTAGAAATACAACTTTTGAAAATCAAATTGTGGAAGTTGAACTTTCCTTGAGTAGTAAAGCATCTAAATGGTGATGAAATTTAAAGGGATTGACAAGGTTTCAAAGTATTGGCTTGAGTTTAAATATGCATTCCTTTTTATGAAACTTATGAATAATTCCTTAAGTCATATTTAGAAAAAATTATTATTATATTATAGATGATATCCTCATATATAGAAAACAAGAAAGAGGCAAATGGAACATAGAAGTCTTCCATTTGCTTAAAAGATAACTCTCTATTTGCTAAAGAACCCACTATGAATTCTTTACGAAAGAACAATGGTACTTGGGACATATCATGTCCCAAGAAGGGATTTGTATGGATTGTGAAAAGTTAAGGGCCATATTAGAATGGCCACATTTAACAAACTTGAAAGAATTACAAGTATCCTTAGGTTTGTTTGGATTTTATAAAATATTCATCCAACAATATGTTAAAATAGCTTTTCAATGGGTCAAGTTAAGGGAAAGGTAACTACCCTCATATGGATAACAAATTTTAAAGAAAGAGAAAAATTAAAAGTAGTGATAGTTGCATCTCCAATCTTAGAGGTAGTGGATCCAACAAACCATTCATGGTTGAAATAGATGCTAGTGATTTTTTTCTTGGGGTGATACTTCTACAAAGAGGTCAACCAGTAACTTTTGAAAGTAGGAAGTTAGACCATGCATATATTAAGAAGGAATTTATGCTATAGTTAATGCACTTAAAGGAATAAATTCATCATTGAAGATTAAAAGCACATATTGAAAATCGAAATTTTAGTATTTTAAGAATCCACATTTTATATTGGAGGCACTCTTTATCTAGTGCTAAATTTGTAGTTAGCTTAAAATTCAAGGAAGACAAGCTAGATCAATTGCATGGATGCGTCAATTTTACGAGCAAAAACCTATGAGCAAGTTTATCCGAGCGTGTTTTTCAAGAGATTTTTAAAAATGTTTTTCTTTAGGAAACATGGTTTTTACACTTTTATTTTCACTAGAACTAGATCCCTTTATCATAAAAATATACAGACTAGTCACTCATTCATTTTTACACAACATAATTTTCTTATTTAGAGACATCCCTTTGTACCCCTGTTATTACCTTAAAAAAGTGTTGATTCCTTTAAGAAACATTCCTCATAATCACTCTCAATGTAATAATACTATGCATATATAATTACTTATTAACACATTTATATCATATGGAAATATCTTTTTAGTGTTTTTATAGCATATTTATGGACATGTTTCTAAAGAAGTTTAAATTACTATAAATAAGTATTAACTTGGGCTTATATATCACTCTCATAAAATACGTGTAATATTTAATACTATATATGGAAGATTTTCCAAAATATAACTCCATAGATGTGCTCAAATGGGGTGTTCCGATCAATTTGAGTGGTTGAATGACTATATTTGGACATTGGATATGAAAGTTATGTCACTTTTAAAAGTGCTGCCCAAGGTAGTTTCGCCAGCAAAACTACCTTGGGAGACTTGCTTCAAAGGGGTTTCGCTGGCGAAACTACCTGGATGGCTTGCTTCAATGAGTTTTCTTTGAAGAAACTCTTTCATGAAGATAGGTTGAGAGAGGGTTTTCAATGTCACCCCCTATTAAGTAAAAGTTGTAAGAAGGATCATAAGGGAATTTTCATAGAGAAGTCTACTCTACATGTGGGTTTCTTCAAAAGCCATCCCATTATGCTCTCACCATTCCTTCAGATTCACCTAAAGATTTTTGTATAAAATAGGCATTGTTATAATACTTTGCATATTTCTAAGTGAAACTATGTTTTCTTCTGATCGATTTTTGCCATATTTATGCATAGTTGGAAGCTTTTTTTTTCCTTCGCTCGGATGCTCGGAAGATTTCGCTCAGAAAATGCTCGTCCCCTCAATTGCATTAGTGCAAGAATTTGATATTCAATTGAGATATAAAAAGGGATAATTCAAAGTGGTAGTTGATTCCCCAAGCTGAATGCCAATGGTTAATGAAATTGAATTTTACTCAATTCCATCAGCTAATGCCAATGGTTAATGAATTGAGTTTTACTCAATTCCATAATGATTTCCTAAAGTCCCTATAAGGAAAATGTGCATCATCCTCACATTTTTGAAATATGGAAAGCTATTATTGAGAGGGATCCGATACATTGAGGAGCATTCATTTAAAAGTCACATGGTAATGGTGACACACCATAGGTTGGTGATAAAGGACTCAAGTGGAAAAAATATAATACTGAAAACAGCTACCTACTCTACAAAAGTAGAGTATGTGTCCTAGATAATAATGATTTAAGACACAAAATTCTTTCTGAGTGTCATTTTAGCCCTAGTACAAGACACTCAGGAATTCAAAAGACGTATGTACTTCAAAAAATACAATTCTTTTGGCTTGGAATAAATAAAGACATCCAAGATTATATATTGAATTGCAAAAATGCCAAGTTAATAAAGTTGAATGTCTTAAGCTAGGTGATCTTCTACATCCCTTTGAGATACCGTCTGGCAAATGGAAAAGCATCTCCATATATTTTATTGTTGGTTACCTAGGACACAGAGGGGGTACAACTCTGCATCTGATATTGTGGATCAATTGACAAGATGGCTTAATTAATTCCAACCAACGACGAGGTTAAAACTCTAGAATTAGCATAGCTATTTGTGGATCATATCCTTTGGATTCATCCACTAGGGCAAAGTAATTGGGAACAATATTTATCCATATTATAATTTTATACAATAGTGCCTAACATTCAACAACATGTTTCAGTCCATTCATGATGGTGTATAGAAATTCCAACCTGAAGAACTAATTGCAATGGAACTCAAAAAAAAGAAGGTTCAAGCAACTAATACCTTGAAGCAATGAATCAAACATTTAAGTTAACCAAGGATATAATTATAAAGGCTCAAGATAGAGCAAGAAGTATGCAAATCCACACTACAAAGTTGGAATTTGAAGAAAAAGAAAAAGTCTATCTTAGGTTGTTAGAATCTCCTAGGTACCATGAGCCATTCCTTACACGTAAGAGAATCGGAGACCTTGCTTGCAACATTATCTTTACCATAAATATGTAGAGTCCATCAAGCTTTTCATGTAAGTAACCTCAAAAGGAAACTAGGAGATGATGATAATCATATAGGAAACGAAGTCCTAGGTGAACGCAGTGAACCTACTTCTTTACCACATGAACCAAAAAAGGTTAGATAGACAAGAAAAAAGAACAAGACATACAATATATCAAGATTGTCCAATTAAATGGAAAAATAGACTGGGGTGAGTTCAATATAAAAAAGGGTAAGCTATCTCCAAAGAGGTTTCTCCATTTCAATATGGAAAAGGGTAAGAAATATCCAAAGCAATCTCAATATGTGAAACCCGTGGCTAGGAGGATCAATAACCCTTACTTGTGTTAGAATTACATGGCCTCAAGGACAATGTCAGGGAGTTCACATTTGGTTTAAATAGGTAGGTTTGTCTTACTTTTTGCCAATTCACATTTTTGTTTCTTGATGTAAAGATATTGCGATGCATAAAACAAAGAATATGTAGTAATGAAAATGCTCTTGATAATTTGCTTAGGGAGAATTGAGAACTAGACAAGGTGAAAAAAAGGATGATGTTTTCCAGTGTCATGCATAGACAATGTGGTTCTCAAGTACCACATTTCACAACAAACCTGTATTTGTCTTGCTAGTATAGGTGACAGGAGAAAATAGGTGGTAGTTTGCTTTCCCTTGACTCGAACACCGATAACAATGCATGGTACGTTTATCTAGTGAGGTTGATGTGGAAGATGTCAAGAATGTTACTATCACATCACAATGGACTCTAAGGGATGTTCAATAGCACTCGTTTGTCATGGAGGATTGCATGTCTGAGTTTTTGAACTTTGCCTTGAATGGTGTAAGGGTGGGCAAGGGCAAAAAAGTGCACTCACAGTGTTAATTCATCCCTCATGCAACATTAAATATAGTAAGCAAATTGATTTACTAATGTGGGCACTAATTTGGGGATGATATCTCGATATGTAATTTGTGTACGTTCGGGGAGGGGGGCCACAAGAAGGGGGGGGGGAAGGGTTTGTGATGGGATGGATGAGAGGGTTTCTTAGGGGATAGTGAATGATGGGATTACTCACCAACTTGCGAAGATTGTGAGGGGAGATGTCACGAATTTCTAAGAGAATTCTGGAGGGATGGATGATGTATTTGCTAAGAGAATTTCAAGGGGATGGTTAAGGGGAATACTCTCAAGAGCGAAGGGTGCACTTAGAGGATGCCATGGTGCTAGAGGAAGAGCATTAGCCCATGTCGTTATGGGAGATTTGGAGTCAAAAAGGGCCTTATATGGACATGATTAGGGAATGAGTAATCTCCTTAATTTCATGGGGAAAACCATTGGTAAGATGCATTAACTGAGATGATTTCATGGGTCATAAATGTGTCTCTAATAATTTTGAAATAGGCGACTTTCTTGGATAGTCGACATTCATCAAGGATGATGATCCAAGGGATCAAAGGGTCCTAAAAGGCACCTAGATTATAGTCGTAATATCTTCTCCATCTAATGACTCTTGCGTGGTGGTATATTTGAGCTTAGCCATATGATCTAAGGGCATGCAAGTGAGCATGGGAGATCCAATGGATAGCATAGAGCACCAAATCTTGACCATTGATTGCATCTATTCATCCAATGGGCCACGTCGAGCACCAAATATTGAGCTTTGATCACATACACTCATCTGAGGGCTCGTGGCGTGCATTGTTTAATAGCCCTTAGATCGTTGTAGGATCCAAGTTCTCCCAAGTCACCATCCATACTGAAGCCGCCACCTTTAAATGCATGGAGGCATGCCTTTTAAATGCCCCTGCAAGTTAGACCTGCCCGCAATCCCCATGCACCATGTGTCAAATGCCATCCACCATAGCCAGTAGATCTAGTATAGATCTAATGGCCCAAAGTTGGTTGTCAAGCCTCACGTGCGCCATCGTCAGATCTTCCAAGATCAATGACCATCATGGATACCAATTGTAGACCCTTGATGCTCTACTTTAATCCAATGGCCACGATTATTTGCTAACATTTCAAATTCCCCCTTACCATGGTGAAAGGGGTAAACATTCTGACACGGAATTCCTTCCACCAATAAGGAGGAAAATTGCCAACATTCTTTAAATACTTGAGCCTCCTCATTGGTGGATTCCTATTTTTTTAATTAGAGCACAAATTAGTCCCTTAGGCAAAGGGCCCTTTTTGACTCCAAATCTCCCCTAGTGTAATATTCTACTAAGGTCTTGCATTGGAAGGTTTGGGTCTAGCCATGCTTTTACTCCTTCCATAGACAATGAGCATGTTTAAGTTAAAAGATGCCTTATATTCTTTAATAGAGTTCTTTTAGCCCTGTCATTCTAATTAGCACTTGCCATGAGCGCATACTTACACACACATACACACCCAACTCCATGCTTACATACCCAAATTTCTCAAATTTTAGAACAAGTCTTTGACTCCAAATAGTGTTTCACTTTATTCATCACATAGCAATGTACATTCATTCAATAGCAATGTACATCATACAGCGCTTGCCATGAGCGCATACTAACACACACATACACAACCAACTCCATGCTTACATACCCAAATTTCTCAAATTTTAGAACAATTCTTTGTCTCCAAATAGTGTTCACTTTATTCATCATATAGCAATGTACATTCATTCAATAGCCTCGACTTGTCAATGGGCCCTTCAATTGCCTTATCCCATCTTCTATGTACCAAATTGTGACTCCACACCATCTATATGACTTCCAAGCAACATGTCTCTTCGTCTCTATCACAAGGTGAATGTTTTTGCAATTTAAGAGGCTTATGCCCTCCTTATGCCTCACTCTTGAGAGTCCTACCTGACAAACATATATACAACCAGTCAAGCAGCTCATGTAGTGCATCGCTATATGTGATTCCACCAACATGCTTTGAATTCTTGAAGTTAATGTTTCTCTATAGTGCAATTTCACCATGATGTGTCCAAAATCGACAAGGAACCCCCTTTCTCCACAAACTATGCCGATAATGAATATGATACAAACATCAACACATATTATCTTAACATAAATTTAAATGAAACCAATGCCAATGATGGGAAGATTACCACATAATGCATAGCAAATGACGCCCCCATGGTATTATCACTAATAACCCTATGAGTTCTCGCAATGCCATTCTAAATCTTTCATAAAGCATCTAACTTAGCCAAAGCAATTTTATTAACAGATCAAAATTTGCCCACATATTTGCACTCAAAGGATGATTACTAGTGCACTCACATAAAGCTTTCCAATACTCCCAACCCAAGATGCTCAACTTGGTTGCTATGAGACTAATTGTGTTTTTTTGTCATGGCATTTTGGTTGGACAAGAATCTCCTTGCCTTTCCTTTACCCATAGACTCTTCAACAAGAAAATCCCTAACATTTTCTTGTCCTCCTTAAGATTCACTAGGCGTCTAAGGAATCCCACTCTTAAAAGAAGTTCTTCAACTTTTACACTGCAACATGTAAACATTTCTTCGGACCTCAAATTTCAAGCATAAACCATATGCAAATATAGCAACTTGTTAACATGCAAAGTATATATGTATACATACTCTCTCCAATGGCGTAGGCAAAATGGGATCTCACTTAGGATTCTTTCCCCTCTTGTAGTGATTGAGGGTTACCTTTTGGTTACAAGAGAGTGGCATTTTCCCATTGCAAGCATCTCTTTCTACCCATTGAGAGTGGGTGTAGTACAAGATTGTGTATTTTGCCATTCCCCCTGTGTCACAACCATGTAAGTACTTGAGTGCCTTTAAATCACAAACAAGATGCCGTTCAATTCAAAATGTTCGATGCACATCTACCAATAGTATTTGCCCTTCCTCTTGTCTTCGAATAGTTAATGAGATTCTTGAATCTACTTCAATGTTTTGTAGCATCTCCTTTGGAGTCTCACAAATGGCAAGCCACCATATGTCCTTAGATTAGACCAAGAAATCTTACACAACTTCCTCGTCCCCTAAACCAACCATAGGACCTTGTTCATAATGTAAATGTTTAATCTCTCTAGCTTGTCTTCTTTGACTAATTTACCTTCGTCTATTTTCATTAAAAAATCACCTTATGTGTGCACTCTATTGCATGAATGAGTAACTTGTTAGGATACATAAAAGGAAACTAAGTAACACACAACACAAAGACAAGAGTTACTCTTACCATCTTTCATTCAAAATTTGACCATGGCTTTTTATACTTTTTGAACATCGAAGCAGACATTATTAAAAGAATTCATCCCAAATGATTGAATAGTATCTTTCCATGAAGTATGTCAAATCATTATGCTACTTACACAACAACATCCTCCAAGCATTTCGATAGCACAATGGTTTGTTTCCTATCGGGCAAACCCCAATTGTTGATAGAGACACTACAGATATCAAAACCTTTGTTGCAATTAAGGACTTCAATATTTTTTACACAATTGTATAAGCTAGCATCACAAGCGTCTCCTTTACATTCATAATGCCTTACAAGTCCATCACGTTTGGAGTAACTTGCATGTGCAAGCCTACGTTTTTTATCCTTTAGCGATACAGATACATGAGCTAGCATCTGTAAAATTTTCAAGAAGTATGAAGTGTGAATATCATCCATGTCCATTGCTACCATTATATCCTCCATGAGGTTTCTAAAGAAGAGCAAAAGCAAGTTCATAGAAGAAACAAAGCAACAGCATGGATATTCTACAAGATAACATTTTATGTAAAGACTTTACACCAACCTCATATCCCAAATTCTCCTCATGATTAATAGTGTATCCATAGGTTATAGACCTCCTTTCTTGTCCTTCAACAAGTTTCTACACTCATAAGTCATCTTCTCGTAATCCTTTATAAAGAACTATTACATCTAGGAATGCATAGATCTTTTCAAAGACTTTTTGTGACCACCTAGGTCGAATCTTGCAACCCCTGTAAATTCAAGGCCTTCACATTTGCTTTGTCATTCTCCCAACATGCCAATTGGTTTGCTTGGACTACACACCCTTCTTATTTTCATAGCCATTATCTAAGCATGGACCATTCAACTATAATAACCAAGAAATCAAGCATTTCCATCTATGACATACTGAACAAAATAATGCATTGTATGAAATGGAGGAGCCTAGTTTGTTGAAGAGTCCTTAGGATAAAAGCTTCCTTCCACCCAAAAGTCAATGAGCCACTTTCCTTGCAAAGGAAGACATTTTGATCAACTCTCCTAGCCAATTTGCATGTCCTTGCATATTGAGCCTTCAACTACAAGTTCAAATAGTACTTATTTGAAATGCTTTCAAATGGCGCCATGAGTAGTAACAAAGTATGGAGAGAGCATAGGAGGCCCTAATAGAGAATTGACATGGAGGAAATAGAAGATAAGGAAACATGATATGAGACTAAGGCAAAAATGGAGGAGGAAAAGAGGCTAGCGAGGATGAAAAAGGAGGGAGAAAGAGTAGGTGTGGACAAAGGAGAGAGTATGCAAGAGGGAGGAGAAAGAGAAGAGAGCATGCAAGAGCATGAGGAGAAAGAGGACAAGACGAAACAATGTGGTCATGGGAAAAAGGAGAAGGAGCAAACACATAGCAACAAGGAAGAGGAAGGTGGTGAAAGTGGAAGGAGAGAAGCTGGAGAGAGGCGCAGGGAGGAGAGGAGCCAAGTTCAAATTTTAAAATTTTAAATGTGGCCCCTGAGAGGGAAGGAAGAATGAGAAGCACAAGGGGGTGAGAGTCAGAGAGAGAGTAGACACCAAAGATGCGGGTGTGAAGTGATGAGCCACACCACAAACTCATTAGTTTTATTAGGATTAGGTTTTACCCTATGACTGTCTTAAGACAGTCATAGGTGTCCTATCTTTAATAAAGGGGTGGCAATGTGCCTTTACCCCAACAACCTCCCACCTAAAGGCCAATGTGCCTAAAGGGGAGAAAAGAATAAAAATTACAGCAATATACAGTTACTGTATACAAGACCATAAAATAAGAATGGTCTTATCCTAATCCCATGATGTGGCGGCAATGTGCAAACCGCTCTGTAGGCAAGCTCTTAGTGAGCAAATCTGCAGGATTATCATCAGTGTGCACTTTCACAAGCTCGAGTCGCTTGTCTTCCAGTACCTCCCTTATGAAATGATATTTCACATCAATGTGCTTGGTCTTTTGATGAAAGACCGGATTCTTTGCCAACATGATAGCACTCTAACTATCACAATGCAAAACTGGCATATCTCCTGTAATGCCCAAATCTCCCACCAGCCGAGTAAGCCACATTGCTTCCTTGCAAGCCTCAGTGGCTGCAACATATTCAGCTTCAGTGGTTGACAGTACAATGCATTTCTGCAACCGAGACACCCATGATATAGCACCTCCTGCAAATGTGAAAATATAACCGGTAGTAGACTTCCGGTTATCTGCATTCCCTGCATAGTCTGAATCTGTAAAACCATGCACCAATGCATCTTGCCTACCATAGCATATGCACAAGTCTTTGGTACCCTTGTGATACCTCAAGACACCTTTCACTGCTTCCCAGTGCCTCTTGCCTGGATTTGCCATATACCTGCTGATGACTCCCACCGCAAAGGCAATATCCGAACGAGTGGCAACCATGGCATACATCAAAGATCCAACTGCAGATGCATACGGAACCTTGGCCATTTCAGCCTTATCATCATCTGATCTGGGGCTGTCCTTACTGCTGAGTTTTAAATGTGGAGGCAACGGGGTACTAATAGACTTCCCCCCCTCCATTTTAAACCGCTGCAGTACTTTGTCAATGTACTCCTTCTGTGACAGAAACAAAAGTCCCTTGGACCTGTCACGAGTAATCCGCATGCCAAGAATATGATTTGCATCACCCAAGTCTTTCATGTCAAAAGACTTATGCAGTTGTTTCTTCAAAGCACTAATCTCATGCTGAGATTTACTGGCAATAAGCATGTCATCCACATATAGAATGAGTAGCATCAAACTGCCATCCTTTGCCCGTTTGGTGTACAAGCAATGATCGGTCTCATACCTATGATACCCTTGGGACTGCATGAAGGCATCAAACTTCTTGTACCATTCTCTTGGCGCCTGTTTGAGTCCATACAAGCTCCTCTTGAGCTTACACACAAGCTGCTCTTTCCCTTTAACAGCATATCCCTCTGGCTGACTCATATAGATCTCATCATGGAGATCTCCGTGAAGAAAAGCTGTCTTCACATCCATCTGACATAAATCCATGTCGTCATGAGCAACAAGAGCTAACACTGCTCTCAAAGTAGTCATCTTGACTACAGGGGAAAAGATCTCATCAAAGTCAATGCCCTTCTCCTGCTTAAATCCCTTGGCAACCAATCTGGCCTTATACCTCGGTAAAGCATTTGAATCCACTTTGACTTTGTAAACCCACTTGCATGGCAAAACCTTTCTGCCTGCAGGTAGCTGCACCAAGTCCCATGTATCATTTTGAAGTAGGGAGTCCATTTCTGACTGCATGGCTTTCTCCCACTTCTTTTTCTCTGTTCTTCCCATAGCTTCCTTGAAGCTAGAAGGCTCACCACAATCTGTCAGCATGATAAAATCAGCCACATTATTGGCTCCTGGAACAAACCTTGCAGGCCGTTGTACACGGGTGCTCCTCCTAACAAAATGTTCCGGATTAGGCTGCTGTCCAGCCTGTTCGTCATGCATGACGGGTGGCTGTACCACCATATCTGGCTGTTCTACAGCCCCATCTGCTGGCATATCCAGTGGTGCATCATTGGCAAAATTATCTGGCTGATTTTCAACCTGTTTACCCTCTTGAACAAGGTTATCTGCAGCAACCTGCTGCTGCATATAAATGGGCATTCTTTGCTGTCCGACATCATCATAAATAACCCTCCTGTATTCCACAGGTTGCACGGGTTCCTTGTGTACACTATCGTCTTTAAAGATGACATCATTGCTGCGTATAATCTTCCGTTTAACGGGATCCCATAACCTGTACCCCATTTCACCTTCGTCACCATAACCCATAAAGATGCATCTGATAGACTTTGGATCCAGTTTGGTGCACAGTTCTTTGCGTACATGAGCAAAGCACTCGCAGCCAAATACAAGTAAGTGCTTATATGAAGGTGGCTTGCCAGACCACACCTCCTCTGGCACTTTCAACTCCAAAGCCTTGTTTGGCGACCTGTTAATAATGTGAACTGCTGTTTGCACGGCTTCTACCCAAAAGCCATGGGATAATGCAGCATAAGACAACATACATCGAACCTTCTCCTGAATAGTTCGATTCATCCGCTCACTTGCACCATTTTGAGATGCATTATGAGGGGCTGTGAGTTCCTGTTTGATGCCCTTAGCTTCGCAAAACTGCACAAAAGCATGTGACACATACTCACCCCCATTATCGGATCTGAGGCATTTCAGCCTACGACCTGTCCGATTCTCAACCTGAGCGACAAACTTCTTGAAAGCATCTAAGGCATCGCCCTTATGCTTCAAGAAATAGACCCACACTTTGCGTGTGGCATCATCAATGAAAGTAATAAAATATTTTGCACCCCCTAGTGATAACTGTGGCATCTCACACAAATCAGTGTGCACTAGATCAAGCGGTGCTCTATTCTGGGGAGTTCTCCTCTTATGAGGAGTCACAGAATGCTTGCCAAATATGCAATGATCACAAGTAGGCAAATCTGAAAAAGAAAGAGACAGCAGATAACCCAAACGTGACAGTTCTTGCATTCCTTTAACAGACATGTGTCCCAACCGGCTATGCCACAATGAAACCTTTGGCAGCTCGGTTATGGCAACAACATGATTACCCACACTGGAAACTTCTTGGCTTTCTGATCCCGTATGAACTTAAAGCACTTAGACTTCACATGTCCCTTCTTGCCACAGTAAAAGCATTCAATATCCTTTTTACCACGGGACTGACTGCGGGATTTGGACTTACCAGCAGATCTGTCCTTCTGCTGAGTCCTGCCTCTATCCTGTACCTGCAAGGCATTGGAAGACTTGCTGATCGCATTATTCTTCCTGCTCATCTCCTCCATAAGGAGAGAGCTCTCTACATCAGCATACATAAGAGTGACATTCGAATTTGACAGGGTGGTCTTGAAAGTGTCCCAACTCTCGGGGAGGGTACACAACAAGAAAGTAGCCTTGAACTCCTCATCAAGGTTCACTCCCTGTGCAATAAGCTGTGTAAAGATGGCATTGAACTCACTCAAGTGTGAGGTCATAGCTGTACCTTCCTTCATGCGAAGATCAACATGCTTCTTCAACCAATAAACCTTACCGGCTGAGCTCTTTTGGGCATACAACTCTTCTAGCCTCTGCCATAGGCCATAAGAGGTCTTTTCAGCCTGAACATTGAACACAAGAGTATCAGAAATAGTGAGCATGATAGCTGCCCTTGCGGACAAATCAAGCTCTTCCCAGTCATCATTTGTCATGTCAGATGGGTTGACACCCTTCACCCTTATGGGCTTAGAAATCTTCTTTAACAAAAGTACATTCAAACACTGTTCTGCCCATAATGCATAATTGTGTGCCCCTTCCAATTTCTTTATGTTCAGAATTGATGATTCACTTCCCCCTGATGCCATATCAGATAAGGAAAGTACCTGACTCCCTGTAAGTCAAGAAAGACTGAATAAAATTCTGATTTCTCAGAAAAAACCTGCTCTATCAAGAGCCAGGAGCACTCACAATAGTGCTGTTTTTTACTGTCAGAAAATCTGCAGCAAAACAGAAAATTCCCTCCAGTTACTGTACCTTTTGACACACTGTACCGTGCTCAAATAGGCATAAAAACAGTAATTTCAGAATGCTGCAGCTGCTCCACAAGTGCTTTAACAGTGCATCATCAGCTGACAAAGCACAAAACACTGCTGTACTGATCACTTCTCCCACCTCAGATGAGGTATTGCACTGATTTAATATGCATAAACCACTTGGCATACATTTGTTCACCAAAAAAAAATCAGAGACTTCAGCCTGTCACAAACCTGCAACAGAAAATGGGATAAATCCCAAGCAATCACCCTTCTGCCAAGGGGATAAAAGGCATCTGAAGATCTCTGACAGTAACCCAAGTGTTCTCAAGCAAAATCTGGGCAAAAGCCCCTTGATCTGACACTTGTACCAAGTGAAAACAACCTCAACAATGAGGGATAAGGCATACAATGTGCAAATCTCTCTGACAAAATCAACTAATAGTGTAATGCAAATACTGCCCTGTGTAGAAAAGGCATACACAGATCCCAACGTACAAACACTCAATGAGGAACCTTTTGAGCACTGTCAACGATGGACAGTTAGGGACCGAGTAAACTCGATGCGCCCTGGCCAAGCGTGGCTCAACTGAGGTTCTCTGAGTGTTGCACAAGAAATGTGACCTGCATGAAAATGTCACCTCCACACTGCGGAAATCGAGACAAATGTGTGCTCTCTGGCACCACACTACCTCAAGGCATACAAAGCATCAACTGCCAGGCAAAAGCCCTATGATCTGCTCACCCGTAAACTGAGATTCAAACCCAGTAAAAGCATAAGAGTCCTCTGCAAAATCAAGGCATTTCCTTCACGAAAACAGATAACTGTGCAATCAACCACACACTGTGGTTCTATTCACCTCAAGCACGAGGGAGATGAAGGTACTTGCTGTACTTTCAAGAAAACACAGTTTTGAGAACTGAAAGATGATCCTGAATGAAGAGCAGAGTGCTCTTTCTCCTTCTCTTTCTTCCCCAAAAAAAAGATGTACCTGCTATACTTTTGTACCTGTGTACCTGTGCAGGGTACAAATGTACCTGCTGTGCTTTTGAAGAAAATCGGAATTTTCTTCTTCTTCCTCGAATGCCACCTAGGCCTGCGTGCCTAGATGCCTAACGCTGCTTCCTGCAGACAAAAGGGAACACCTCCCTGTCGCAGTTACCAAGGGACAGTACGGCGACGTCCGTACTGTACGGACGCCTGTACGGAGTCCGTACGACGATACGGACGGCCGTACGGCCGTACACCTGCGCGCACCTGCGCGCCGCCTGGACGAAGCCCGAAGGCTGTAGCAGCTAGCAGCTGCTGGCGCGGCTCGGCGCCACCCTACTGCAGCTTGCCCTGCGTTCCTGCCCGCGCCCTACGGTCCTGACCGCGCTATCCCGCTGGCCCGCGATGCGCCGCCCTTGCTGCTGCTGCCGCTGCTTTGCTCGCTGCTGAGGGTGCTGAGGGCACAAGGCCCGAGGGGCTAGGTAGTGGAGAAGGAGGATAGGAGAGGCTGGCTCTGATACCAGTTGAGAGGGAAGGAAGAATGAGAAGCACAAGGGGGTGAGAGTCAGAGAGAGAGTAGACACCAAAGATGCGGGTGTGAAGTGATGAGCCACACCACAAACTCATTAGTTTTATTAGGATTAGGTTTTACCCTATGACTGTCTTAAGACAGTCATAGGTGTCCTATCTTTAATAAAGGGGTGGCAATGTGCCTTTACCCCAACAGCCCCCTCCCATGATGATGTGTAAAGTAATAAGTGGTCCACTGACATCTTTGAATTTCTTTGCCTATCCTACCTAAGGTCTCAAAATTTTTAAAAACGTTTCAATTGTTTTGAACTAGCTTCTTTATATCTTCTAATTTCGCATGGTTGCTCACTCTTTTTAGCCTCAACTTTCTTCTTCTTCTTCTTAAAGTTCATGGAAGCTAAGCTCTTCTTCAACCATATGGGCTTCACATAAGACTCAACAAAGCTAAGCTCTTCTTCAACCATAAGGGTTTCACATAAGTCTCAACAAAGCTTACACAAGGCTGAGTAATTATATTGAGAAACACATTTCGAGGCGAATAATGTTTTAGCTAACCGATAGTTGAATCCAAAGCCAATTGTCAATCGTGGAAGCACACAATCTATATACCGTGATACCAATCTTAAAGGTTAACAGCATTACTTACAGGCCCCATGTCATCTAGATGCATGAGAACACTAAGGTTCAAAAACTTCAAAGCGATGTCAAGTTGAAGAAGGTTGAAGATCTTGGTAGAAACATCTATAGGATGAGCAGAAAGTGCAATCAGTAGTAGGAAGGAGCAGTAGGCAAATCACATTTGATACGATAGGTCTAGGTGACAATTGCCAACGATGAACATATTGTTGGAAAATAGGGTCCATTATCCCACCTGTAAGGGTGTTTACAGACTCGCGCACCATGAGCACCGCCCACGGATCATGGACATGCAAGATTGCTCGCCCACGGCTCAAATGCATTCAATGCACGATGGATGGGCAGGGGCGGCTCTAGTCTGTAAACACCCTAACCCCATATGACCAATGTTAGGAATGGGGTATGAGAGTCTGCTGTGTGCGTCATGGGCAGATCTGAGATATCCACAGAACAGCCACGTGGGCAGCAATGTAGGCTGCCCTGTGTACTGCTACAGAGTCCATTATTAGAGGTGGGCAGGAGCTGTCGATTACAGCAAACCTGTGAGCAGCATAGGGATTGTATAAGAGCAGGTACGGATGGTACAGCAGCATGTACGGAGGCCAGAACAGGACATCTGGTACAGCAGCAGGTATAACGTAATGCAGTGAGATGGAACAGCCATGGCAGAGCATCCACAATGGTCGTGGACTCGTGGATCTGTTGCGTGGCTGCTGCGCAAGTGTTGCCACAGACGGACATGGTGGTAGGCCGTTGCAGGGAAGAAAGGGGCCAGAAGGCTGCACGTATACATGGGCCAGGGAAGACTGCCAGCCCGGACAGTCTGTGGACTTGTCAGGGCAGCAGAAATGGGCCTTATAAAGGCCTGATCAAGTTGGCACCAACTCACAGAAGCAGACTGGCCGGCCAGTCTAGAGAGCCTAAAGCCCTATAATAGGGCCATTTGTGGGGACAAGTAGTTCAGACTGGAAGCAGGAGCGATGCTCGGTGCACACGTACAGCCAGTCGGAGAGCATATGTTTGCTAGAAGGTGCTATCTAAGGGACTCGCACTACGGATGGCAACTGAAGCTCATCGAGGAGCAAGCAACCTGAGGAGTGCAAGGACACACGTAGGAGAGGTACTTGTGCTCACCATAGATCGTCCACAGAAGTGGATTGCTGCATGTTTTGAGATCTCTGGTGGAGCTTTCTGTAAGGAGTTTTTCGCTCTGATTTCGTCCAATACACTCAGAGATATTTTGGACTGTTCTACTGTAGTGTATCTCCCCAGTTTGGTGCTTGTGAGTTCTCTTGCGAGCACAGAAAGTTGAAGTTTTGAATTAAAGCATTAGAGGGTCAAACATGAATGAAGTCATTGGGGATATGGTGGATGTACGAAATGGGCAAGAGATGGCAAGGATAGTTAGGGAGTCAGATAGTTCTATAAAAGCGTCTGCAAGATTAGCCAAAAAGATTTATATAAAAAGCTAAAAGCTGATTTAAGACTACAAAAAACTAAATAAAGTAATCTTGCGCATTCTAACGCATGAAAATCTAGGTTAATTGTGGTATTATTATACAATAGAACTAGTATTTAAATTTCAGTAATACGTTAGGTTGAACGAGCTGGATCTGCTCCATGATCCCTTTACCCTTACATCTACTGAAAACATTTCAAAGTGAAACTTAAGAGTTACCTAGACTTTCTAAGGCTTAACACATAGACTAAAGGTCTCAGAAATTATATACCTAGATGAATCCAGGAACATTCCCAAACTCATCCTCTAAAAACACAACATAGTGCAGTTTCAATCTCATGATAGTCACTCACAAGGTTGAAAACCATAAACTCCATCATGCATAGCAGGGACTAGCTACTATGACATCCCCACTGACGTCATCAGCACCCAACAGTGGGTGTAGACCATAGTATAAAATATGCTCTCACACATACAAATCCACACACCCACACATACTTGAGCATCCATTTATACAAAGTCTTCGTACTGAGTTTCTGTCGGCACTCCGGAGGTGAAGGGCAGACTCAGCCATGATGAAGGCTAGCACTAAAGGAGAAGGCTAATCAAAAGGTAGTCCAAATTAAAGGTCTCAGAAATTAACCATTTTTTTCCCAATTGATTTCTATAATGTGCTAGCGTTCTTCAGTGCCTAGAGTGCAGCAATGACTAGGATTTACTCGACCAAATATGTTCACTAAAACTAACATGCACTAATGGTCTTAAAGGCGCTTGTAGACGTGTATTCCTCAATCACCAATAAAGCTGACCCCCCAAGTCATTGAGGAATGATTTTTAAAAGTAAAGAGTGAGTAGGTGGCATAAGGGGGGAAAAGAGATGTTTGGTGGGACACAAAGACCGCTCTCAAAGCAAAACAGTAGGTCTTGCAATTTAACAAGTAAATCTAGTACTTGAACAATCCAGCTATGGTCGCTATATATCGAAGGTAGTCTCTATTTACTTCTCAAGCCTTTGTACGGCTCTAATCTCTTGGAAAGGGGTCCACGTCATGTAAAGTTCTATAAAAAAGAACATATTTACATAACATCTATAATATGTGCACAAAATAAATTCCTGGCCTCCATCAAGAATAAAGCATGGTGTTGCTTGCCTTCCATGCAACCTCTGCAAACTTCTTGTTTCCCTCCACCATGCCTGCCTTTCGCATCTCTGTCAAACCTGAGAATGCAATGTGACTGAACCCCTCATACCATAATCTTGACATTCCTGCATCTCCTTGTACCATCATTATACTAATCTTGTGGGTCCTCCTTCAATGCCTTGAGCAATCACCTTATCTGTTGCTTTGGACTTGATGATCAATTCATCGAGATAACTCTCATCCTGCTTTTAGAAAATCAACTAGCTGAAAGTAAATTTTTACACGAATCCCGTACATACAAGACAGTTTCACTACCTTATCCTTGACAATACTTCTTGTGAGGAAGCTTCGATTATTGTCCACTCTAACAGATGATCCAGCACTAACATTAGTGTGGTTCTTGAACCTTTTATTTGTCTTTGACATGAGCTTTGGGGCTCCACTATCAACGTACCAATCATCTCCTCCACCTGTCATTGCAAGTGATGAACATCTCTCTTGCCTTGACATCTCTCTCTTGCCTTGACCATGAAGAGTTCCTTTGTAATGGCGTTTGCAGCCTCCGATTTGGTCTCTCCTTTTTTACTTGTGTAAATCCTTCCTTTTTTGGTCTGCTTTCTTCTTTTTACTTGTGTAACTTCTGTGAGAGAATGCGGAGAGAGAGAGAGAGCAAGAGAGTGAGAGCTTGAGAGCTGAAAGCTTGAGAGCTGAGTTGCAATAGAAGAGTATAAAGAGTACAACTGAAAGTGTAAGAGATAAGGTTTTGTCCTAGTGACAAAACCTTAGTAGTCACTAACCATAGTAAGTGAACTAACTGTGGTTAGGGGGAAAAACCTCTTAAAGAGGGAAAAGTACCCCTAACTAGCTTATTAAATTACATTGGTCACTGCTGAATTATATCTATAATTCTAACACCCCCCTGCAGTGCCAATGTCATGTACAAGGGTGATCAATCACCAAATGGATATAAGTTCAGGGCACTGCGAAATGCCTCAAACTTTTCACGTGGTAGTGCTTTGGTGAAAATATCTGCAACGTTGTCATGTGTGGACACAAAGATCATACTGATCTCTCATGCATGCAACTTCTCTCTGACGTAGTGATAGTGAACCTCAATGTGCTTCGTGCGAGCATGAAACACTGGATTCTTTGCCACTGCAATGGCACTCTGACTATCAGTGAGAATTGGAGAAGGACCCTCCAAAGACAGATGAAGATCAGCAAATAGATGTCGCAGCCAGACACATTCAACTGTTGCTGTGAAAGCTGCCTTGTACTCAGCTTCACAGGATGAGGTAGCCACTGTAGATTGTTTCTTGCTCAGCCAGGAAATGCAAGATTTACCCAAAAAGAAACAATTGCCACTAGTGGACTGCCTAGTGTCATAATCACCAGCCCAATCTGAATCACTGTAGGCATGCATCTGCAAGTCACCCCCCCTGGGAAATAGCAAGCCAAAAGACTTCGTGCCCTGCAAATAACGGAAGATGCCCTTAACTGCTTGCCAATGCATAGTTTTTGGGCTGTGCATGTACCTGCTCACCTGAGATACTGCAAACTGAATATCAGGTCTAGTGTTGCAGAGATATATGAGGCATCCAACAGCCTGACTGTAAAGTGTGGCATCAACTAATTCTCCTACATCATGCATTGTGAGTTTCAGCCCCGGCTCCATGGGAGTGGCTATGGGCTTACAATCATGCATGTTAAATCTGTCCAAGAGTTTCAGTACATACTTGGACTCAGACATAACAATGCCACGTCTCTCATGAGAGAACTAGATCCCCAAATAAAAGTGAAGCAGCCCCAAAGCTGACATGTCAAAGTTGGTCTGCAAATCAGCTTTGAAATCTGCAATTTTGTCTTCATTGGACCCTGTGAGCAGTAAGTCATCGACATAAAGAAGGATGACTAAAATTTCCCCCCCATCCATCTTGATGTAGAGGGTGCTCTCAGTAGGACTATTGTGCAGCCCCTTGCTGGTCAAAAAGGCATGAATCTTGGCATACCATGCACGAGGGGCCTGTTTCAGCCCATATAAAGCTTTGTTTAGCTTGCATACTTGAAGTGCATTTGCTGTAATTTCAAAGCCTGGAGGTTGTTTGACATACACCTCTTCCAGCAAGTCCCCATTTAAGAAGGCTGTTTTTATGTCCAACTGATGAACATTCCACTCAAAATGTGTAGCCATTGCAATAACTGATCGGATGGTGGTCATCCGGGATGTAGGATTGAATGTCTCCTCATAATCTATGCCCTTTTTTTGAGCATAGCCTTTAGCAACCAGCCTTGCCTTGTATCTGTCAATGGAGCCATCTGGCTTCCGTTTGACCTTGAAAACCCATCGAGTGCCAATGGCATGTTTACCTGGTGGCAAGTCTACAACATCCCAAGTCTGATTTTTTTCAATGGACTGCAACTCATCGTGCATGGCATGCATCCAATGCACATTGTCCTTTGCCTCTTCGAATGTGGCAGGCTCTTCCTCATCAAGAAGAGTACCTGCATATGCTGATTCCACTGAATTAGCACCTTCCATGTGCCTTGCTGCACTACGAGTCCTGCCAGGTAACGGAGCATCAATTTTACTCTCCCTGAGAGTCTGTAACAGCCAGTTTGGGACTGTTTTTGCTGCATATATGTCTGCAATTTCTTGCTGCACCACCTATTCCACTGCCTGTGGAGGGGGCAAGACATCCTGTGGCGAAACTAAAGCATCTGGAGGTGGCTGTAAATTCTAATTTGCATCAGAAATATCAGCAGGGGAACCCAAGGCAATGGGTAGCAACCCCTCAAAGACATCCTCTGAAGAAGAAGGGATTTGAAATTCAGCCTGAGTGTGAGCTGAATTTTCAGCAAATATCACATCTCTACTAACTATGATCTTGCGTGTAGCAGGATTGTAGAGACGGTACCCCTTGCTTTCTGAACTGTACCCAACAAATATGCACTTAATGGCTTTATCTGACAACTTGTGCCTAAATTTAACTGGCACATGAGCATAAGCAAGGCATCCAAAGACTCGGAAGTGATCCACTGAAGGCTTTCTCCCATTCCAAACCTCATAGGGAGTTTTTGTTTTTAAAGCCTTAGTGGAAGCCCGATTCAAAATGTAATTGGCACACATCAGACCCTCAAGCCAGAATTTGTGAGGCATGTGTATGCTTTTCAGCATACATCTGTCCATCTCCATGAGAGTTCTATTTTTCCTCTCAGCTTTGCCATTTTGCTGAGGGGTCAGCCTGACTATGAGCTGATGCACAATACCCTTGCCTTTCAGAAATGCATCAAAATCTGCAGACAAGTATTTCCCACCTCTATCTGTGTGCAATGTCTGTATCTTGAGTCCGGTTTCATTTTCAACCATGGCTGAAAAGTGTTTAAACACCATGAACACTTCTGATTTGCGCTTCAGCCCAAAGACCCAAGTGAAATTGGAGTAATCATCAATAAATGTAACGAAGTAGAGATGACCACCCAACGATGGAATATATGCATCTTGCCTAAAATGCACCCTTCACAGGCATGTGGAGGAGGTATCTCAAGACGTGGCAATGCATCAACCATGGAATGCTTCTGAAGTGTCATCAAGCTGTTGTAATGCATGTGGCCATATCGGGCATGCCATAATTCTGCATTCTGCATGGCAGCAGTAGGGGTGGAAACTGCAAGAGCATGGGCTGCTCTTTTTTCAAAAAGATCAAGCTGAAAAAGCCCACGCAGCAGAGTACCAGATAATCTTAAGGCATAATCATCTTCCCTGTCTCCGACAGCACATTTGTCATCCTCAAAGATGACCTGAAATCCAGCTCTGTTAAGAGTGGACACTGAAAGAAGATTTTTGGTTATACCAGGCACATATAAGACATCTGAAAGTCTGAAAATTGAGCCATCAATGGCAGTGAGCTCGACATCTTCTGTGCCACGTACTGAATATGATGAGTTATTGGCACAAGTGACTTTCTTACCAACAGGAGGTGGATGCAAGGAAGTAAAAAGACACTTTCTAGAAGTGATGTGCTTGATGCACCGCTGTCAAAATACCAAGTGTTCAGTGTTTCATTGACACTGAAAGCAGATGCATCCGTAGAAGAGTCATAACTGCAAGTCAAAAATGCATAAGTATCATCATTACAAGTGGCTGTACTATCCCGAGCATCTGGAGCAGCCAGCCTAGAATCTGAAATGCAAGATAAAAAGGCATAATCCTGTCCAACAAAGTTGGCTGCAGCATCCCCACTGTCAGATACACGAGGAGCTGAACCTGAAACAGCCATACCGGAGCTGTTTTTCTTCTCTTTTGCAAGCCTTTTCCTGCATTCTGCAATGTGATGACCTGGCTTTTTGCAGTAGTGACAAAAACTCTTCTTCTTGGGCTTACTTGCATCATTTTTAGCCTTTTGTGAAGGCTGTCCTGACCCACTGGAAGGCTGATTTACTGATGTCTTTGCCTGTCCCTTTGTTTTTTATTTAAACTTTGAGAGCATAGCTTGTTCACCTGCACGTGAAGCCAAGTTTTTCCTAGTCCCCTCTTCCTGAAGCAGAAGTCCTATCAACTCATGAAAAGTGAGAGGATTTGCACCCTCCCTCAATGATAAGTTCAGCGAGGTATGAAAGCTGAGATAAGACTCAGGAAGAGAATTCAGAGTGGTTGTAATCATCTCTGAATCAGGAATAATTTCACCTATGTTTAACAATTGCTCTCTGAGATTCTGTAGCTTTGTGAGGTGGACCGACATGGAGTCACCCTCTTCCATATGTGTATTACTTAACTCTCTCTTCTCAAGAAAGATACCCTTGCATCATTCCGGGCTGCATACATGCTTTCTAAAATATCCCACGCTGCCTTCGAGGTCTTACACGACCGGATATGCGGAATGATAAATCTTTTCACTGAAAGAGAGATGCATGACAAAGCTAAGGCATCCCATGAATCCCATCTCTTCTGCTCTGAGTAGTGGCTATAGCTGCACCAACAACTTGTTCTGCAGCTGCCCCCTGTGCACGACCTCTTCCACCTCCTTGCTGAGGAGGGGTATTAGGTGCCATACCTACTAGTCGGATCTCACCCCCATTCACATAATCCCATAAATTGCGAGAAATCAGAATATTGCTTACCATAAAACTCCAGAGGGAGTAGTTGGTACCATCCAACTTGTCTTCGTGTGAAAGACCATTGAACTGGAAGTCATTCTGATTTTGTTGGGCCATATCTGAGAAAGAGATTTAAGCAGTTATAAAACTGAATTCCCTTACTGGGAATGAAATGCACAACTCCCAAAAAACACAGCCAAGCACTGGCTGTAAATGCAACTCAGATTTCTGTACTTGCACTGTCAGAAATCTGTCCAAGCATCAAAAACTCTCCAGAATCTGCCAAAAGTGCTACAAAACACTTCAAGGAAGGCAGTATGAACTGAAAACTCCAAAAATTGCTCTCCCAACACAAAAGCCCCAAAATAGGCCCGAAATTGCAACCAAAAAGGGGCAAATTGATCAAAAGCCCCAAATGTTGCAAGAATTGAGCTCTGTCTGCAAAAGCACTAAAATTCACTGCCAAAGTGCAGTGTAATTACAAAATTCCAAAATTTCTACAAGAAATTGTACTGCAGAATCAAAAGCCCCAAATTTCGAGCTTGAAATTGCAACCAGAAAGGGGCAGAAACTCAGAAATCCCCAAATTTTGCAATTTCAGCAGAAAGCCCCAAATTTCAGACCAAATCTACAATGTTTGCTCCAAGTGCAGCCCCAAATTTCTTCCAAAAAACTGAGCCAAACAATGGCTATCTACAAACAATGCCTGCCAAAAAACTAATTGCTCGAGTACCTGCAGAAATAAAAAATCTGCACAGAAGGCCTGCAACAAAAGTGTACGGACACTTTCAATCTTCAATGAGCTGACAGTACGGAACTATCAGTGTACGGTCTTGTACGAAATTCATACGTTGTACGGATGACTGTACGAAGGTACGGAGTACGAACGACTGGAGCTGTACGGAGTACGGACGACGGCACCACACGTGTTGCAGATCTGTACGGCGGTACGGGGGCGTTGGTACGTACGGGGCTGTACGGCGATGAGTCGTACAGTCGCACGGTACTTCGAGTCTGCATGTACGGAAGGTACGGATGCACTTCAAAACTGCAGGTACGAAAGGTACAAAGGCAACAGGAGCAGTACGGCAAGTACGGTACGGCAAGGTACGGACATGCAGATACCACGTACGGATTCCGTACAGTCGTACGGACTGTACGGGCGAGGTGTAGCAGCAGGAGCGTGGGCTGTAGGCTGGAGCTGAATGGGGAAGAAGCAGGGAGCTGGATCAATTGCTCTGATACCAAATGTGAGAGAATGCGGAGAGAGAGAGAGCAAGAGAGTGAGAGCTTGAGAGCTGAAAGCTTGAGAGCTCAGTTGCAATAGAAGAGTGTAAAGAGTACAACTGAAAGTGTAAGAGATAAGGTTTTGTCCTAGTGACAAAACCTTAGTAGTCACTAACCATAGTTAGTGAACTAACTGCGGTTAGGGGGAAAAACCTTTTAAAGAGGGAAAAGTGCCCCTAACTAGCTTATTAAATTACATTGGTCACTGCTGAATTATATCTATAATTCTAACAACTTCTTCCTTTTCTGGTCTGCTTTCTTCTTTCTGCAACCCTCTGCAAAGTGTCCTGGCTTCTCGCAGTAGAAGCACTTCTTTTTCTTAGAATCTCTTGCCTTGTCATCTTTGCAGTTTCCCATCAAACTACGACTTACCCTTGGCGGACATACCCTTGTCTTTCCCCTTTGCAAGCAACGCTATGTAACTAAATCCATTCAACTTCTTCTCTAGAGCTTCTTCCTGCAAGATTAGGGACACCAGCTCCTCGAATGTAGCTAGTGCCAATTGTTGCCCTATAATCATTGTGGGTACAAATCCTTCACAGCTCCAGAGGAGCATGCCAAGCACAATCCTAGCAATCCAAAACAAATGCATTTGTTGACCAACTACCAAGAGTTGGCCCCTTCCTATCTTCATCTTTGTGATGTGACCATGTACCGAATCCCCCTCATCTATCTTCATGTGTAAAGTTTGGTCTTGAGGTCAAGGACCCTTGCTACTTTGTTAATCTCATATGTGCCATTCAAAATAGTCCATGCTTGAAACGTCGTATCTGCAAGCTGAATGTGGTACAACCAAGTCCGCGGTCATCATGGCTAGGGCCTTTACATCATGCAATCTCCCAAATCACGACAAGGTGGCTCGAGATCTTCGTCTTCCAAAGTGGGTAACTTGTGACATCTAGCTTTTCTAAATCCCCGAAGCTTGGGATGGGTAATCTATTGGCCATGACAAGGATGTAAAAGGCTGAGAAAGGGAGTGTTCACGTGTGTCAGAAGTCAAGTGCTTTCTGTAACACTTGTACAAAGTGCCCAACAGTATATTGTAAATGACTTCTGATGTGCAGAAGGTATGACAGCAAGTAGGATCTAAAAAAGAACCCAATATATTCATCCACAGAAGTGGGAATCTAGCTCACAGTACAGCACAAACTTCATCAGGTGGTGGGTAAAATACAACCAAGGATGCTGTGTCAAGACTGAGGAAGATGAAGACTGCAGCTACTCCATTCTGTGTATGCGCTTGTGTGCTTCTGAAAAAAAGGGCTTCAGTTGGATGCATAGATTGACGCAAGAGCCCCTCCTTATATAGGCAGCCAAACAGACTGTAAGAACGGACACAAGTAGGTAGCCAACAAGACCAGGCTGACCTGGTCTGTTGCAGGTGCAGCATACTTGGTCAAACTTTGACCCAACCAGCAGGTTGGATCTGCTGACTGCAACTGTCAGTTCTGCACACCGTTCCAGGCACTTCATCTTGCTGATCTGATCCAGTTCTGCTACTGCTAGTGGTTGCAAACAGCAAGCCTAAACTGCTGCCAATCACCTCAGTTTGAGGTCTTCGCAGCTGTTAGACGCCTGTGCCTACCCCACCTAACCCCTAGATCTACTGCCCCTGTAAGGCTGCCCTTGGACCTGTCAGAAGATGAGTCTGCCTGTTTTGATGAAGCTGTGTCCTTGTATTTAGATTTGCCCTTGTCCTTCGACCAACAATCCTTTGCCAGGTGACCTCTCTTCGCACAGGCATAGCATTGGCTCCGACAGTTCTTTTACACTGTCGAAAGTGCCAGGTGACCTATCTTCCCATAGGCATAGCATTGGCTCCGACATTTGTTTTACTCTGTCAAAAGTGCCGATCACTACCATGAGACACCTTCAGCTTACCCTAGGATAGTAAAACAGATTCCTCCTCCAAGAGAAGGGAGAAGAGGTCATCAAAATCCAGCTGATTTGTCATGACTTGCCAGCACAATGCTCGAGAAACCGTATCATACTCTTGTGGAAGCTTCGTAAGGATAACTACAGCCAGCTGAGTAGAGGATAAGGCAGCACCAATTGCCAGTAGCTAATCATGGTGACTTGGCCTTCACTAAGCGCGACTGCATCAAGTTACCTGCAAGAGACTAAAGACTGTACAGCTGCTGACCCTGCAAAATAACAAACCGCATAAAGAATCCCGGGCATAGAGATCCTCCAACTTGGACCACACTTCAGAAGCACTAGTCAAGGTTTGCATTGCTGGGGACACCACCTTCGTAATGGTCCGCACCAACACCAAGTGTGCTTTAGAATCATAGTCCTCCCAATCTTGGAATTCCTCAAGAAAAAAGCTCCTCCTGGTCAGTGTCCCAACGCATGCTTCCTCTATACCCCTGAACGATTTCCAGAGGCCCTTGTGCATGAATGAGATGTTCATGTCCAGCTTTCAATGAGCACAGTTGTATCCGTCGAGTTTGTCCTCCTTGCTCATACACGGGGGTGCCATGGATCCACTCCAAGCACTCACACACTTGTGTTGGGAGGGTGAATTAGAAATAAGAGATAGGGAGGGTCATTGGGGAAAGAAGAAGAGATAGGGAGGATGGCTGAGGAAAGAAGAGAAGGGAGGCTAGATGGGTAGGAAAGAAGAAGAGGCTGCTACGACACTTCCTCGAAAAATTCAGAACCCCTTGTTGTCCATGCTTGCAACAGCCTTCTCCAGACAGTCACCCCCTGTGTCCAGGCTAGCCACGCCCTCAGATCGCCTTCAATTGTGGTTCAGTGCAACCGGCCTTCACACATCTAAAGGGCAGTAATCTTCCTCTACTCAATCATAACCTCATTAGCCACAATGCAAGCTTCAGTCACTTTAATCACTTAACAACACTTAGAAATAAACTTCAACAACAACAATGGTGAGGCTAGAATGCCCCTCCTCAGTGAAAACAGTACACAACACGCCCACTGGCCCCAAATGCCTTGGTGCCCCTTTCGGTATTTATTTAATGTTTCTGAAAGGAAATGCTTTACACCAGGGGCTCACCCCTGCCCTGTTTCTCTCTGCAAATCCTCTGTCTGTCTTCTGGGCATCTAATCCAAGTGCCCCACTAGAATCCAACTGGCAAGGCAGTCTTAGGCATCTACTTCTGACCTGACCCAACTGAAAGGCATCCAAACATCCAACCACTAGCAAACTATACCCAAGCAGCCTCAAGGCTTTCACATGCAACACACTGGCCCTCTGGCCTTTCCCTAGGCAAACCCTTTGCTTCTGAGTTCTTGCTTACGCCTGTACCGACCAGAAAATACTGCAAAACACCACACATGCACTGCAAAATGCTTCAAAGCAAGAAATGCAAACAAATGGAAGTCCAAATCCAAATACCCGCTGTCCGTGGAGCTCTGCTCCTTGCGCCTTTCCCCTGTTAGGCTAAAGGGCGGAAGAGGTTCACAGGCTTGCAGATCTGCCCAAAGCCTCGACCTTGGGATCTGGGCCTCAAACTTTGCTTCCAACCAGCCACTGATCACCTCGGGAGTTGTGCTTGCCTCGAAAAGCGTGCCAAAGAATCCATATAGCCAACCCCAGGAACTATGCCTCAGATCCATACAATCCCGTACGGCTGTATGGAGTACAATAAATGCATCGTACAATGCCTTGGGATTTGTGCCAGCAGCCGTACACTACCGCAGGATGCGTGTCTAGAGCAGGGCTGCCTCAAAATCCGTGCAAGAGCTGAAGGAGCAGCCAGAGCAACAGCAGAACAGCAGCAAGAGCCAAAAAGTGCAACAAAAACTGAGTGGAGAGCTTCTGCTAGGCCTACCAGACTCCAAGAGTCAGCACGATGCAGGTGACTTCTAACTTCAGGGAGAAGAGAAATAGAGCAAAAAGAAGGCAGAAGGGAGGCTAGTGCGAGGGGAGAGAGATGGTAGGTGGTAGAAGGGCATGCACCTGCATGCATGACAAGTGGCCCTTCATTAAAGCTCTAACCCACCGGACCAAGGCCAATGTTGGTTGTCCTTGGGGCCAACTTTTAGACCCCTCTCTAGTGCCTATGTCTTGCTCCTAGGACCTAGTGGTGCTCCTAGACTTTGCCCCTAGGAACTTCTAGCAAGTGTGCACATCCTCTAGCCAGTCCCTCGCGGCCAAAAATTGAGGCATCCCGTGATGTTTAAACACATGAGACATAAAAAGTCTCGCCATCTGGTCTGCTGTAATCTTCTTCCTTACGCCAGGAATAAAGTGGGCCTGCTTGCTGAATCTGCGAATAATGGTCCATATCCCATCATGTCCCAATGGTGTACGAGGAAGATCGAAGATAAAATCCATGGCAATGCTTTGCCGGGTCGATCAGGAATACGTAAAGGCTGCAGCAGTCCAACCGGCTTCTGTCTATCATATTTCACCTTCTGGCAGGTGAGGTACGTCCTGACATATGCCTTGACATCCTTCCTCAACGATGGCCAAAAGAAATAATGCTCCACAGCTTTGATGGTGGCATCAATGCCTCTGTGTCCTGCATGGGGTGGGGCATGACTTTCAATCAACACTTTTGGCCTCAACTATTTCGTGACACACAATCTGCCATGCATCATAAAAAAACCCTCTTTGAGAGTATAGTGCTCATGTCTTTGTCCATCGACCAACTGATCATAAATTCGTGCAAAATCAGCATCATTGGCATATTGATCCTTCATGGCATCAAACTCATCATGACATGCAATGGTCACTGTTTTGAAACTTGCGGCTTAACAGACACCTTTTGTGAGAGTGCATCTTCAACAACATTCTTCTTCCCAAGCACATGCACAATCTGAAAATACTAACAGCAGTAAGAGCCAGAAAGTCCAACGAAACTGAGTGGAGAGCTTCTGCTAGGCCTGCTAGACTCCAGGAGGGTGAGGGGAGAGAGATGGTAGATGGTAGAAGGGCATGCACCTGCATGCATGACAAATGGCCCTTCATTAAAGGGTTAACCCACCTAACCAAGGACTTGGACCTAACTTTTAGTCCCCTCTCTAGTGCCTAGGCCTTGCCCTTAGGACCTAGTGGTGCACCTAGACTTTGCCCCTAGGAACTTCTACCAAGTGTGCACTTCCTCTAGCCAGTCCCTCACCGCCAAACCATTACTAGACTTAACCACGACTAACCTCGGGTTAAGTATGGGTTGAGTTACAAAGTACTTTACATCATTTTTCACGTCCTCGTGACATTCACCTTCTTGCTCGCTACACTATATTGCGCAATCAACACACAATCAAGACACGGGTGATGGTTTCATCCATGTGCGATGCAATTAAGGGTGGGTGGGATATAGACAATGACAATATCCTGGATTCAAGAGCAACAACCTCCGAACTGTTCAAGCCCGCCAACAATAAGCTGTGTCAGCCCTAAACGCTCTCCAGGTCCAAGCACAAGGTTCTAGATGATCTTCATCTCTGATACCATGTCAACATTGCAAATTGCAAAAGCATAAACTTGAGAGAGAAAGAAAGAAATATGTATATATTAACGTCTTTAGAAGCCCTCACGGGACTATGAGACAAAGCGCACACATCAAAAGGGTAAACACCAAACAGCAGTTATAGACTTAGAGTCTCTTAGAAGTGCATATACCACTCCTAAAGTTATTATAGAGTAGCTACATTGTACTAAGTAAGATAATATGCCTGTATTACATCAGTTTAAGACTAAGAGTCCTTGGGTTTGGATTTAAAGTCTTTGATAATATGCCTGTATTACATCAGTTTAAGACTAAGAGTCCTTGGGTTTGGATTTAAAGTCCTTGGGTTTGGATTTAAAGTCCTTCACTTTGTTTAGTTCTGTGGACTTCATCTTGAGCTGAGTTGGGGTGAGCTCCTCTAATATCCATAACTTGGTACCTCTCAACTAACTTGTTTGCATAAGAATCTTGGTTCTTATACCTAGATGAATCCAAGAACATTCCCAAACTCATCCTCTAAAAACTCATCCCAGGGTTAGGGTCATTGTCTAGGACCCCAGTATTTCAGATGATCACATCATGCTACAGCGACCCGATGGGTCTTTCTTCCGCTAGAGATTTGAGGTTGCAGGTCGGCAGGACCAGTGCAGGATTTGCAGATCCTCGGGGCACTTCGCCAAAGATTGCCCAAAGAAGAAAAAGAGGCCCACAAAGCAACCAGCTCGTACTCGCTTACGACAGAGAGTTGGAGCAGGACCGACTGCTCCACAGACACGGGCTCCCCCCTCTCCTAGGGCTACTCGAGTCCCTTCGGCACCCCGCCCCATCTCTGGCCCACGGCGGGTTCCGGTCGCAGCTAGGCCCTCTACTCTAGTTCACTCCTCCACCTCTTCGGAGGCTACCCCCTTGGAGCCTCAGGAGGAGACTACTGTTCAGGAGCCTTGTTTGACTCCACCCTTGGATTAGGCTGTACCTTCCTCAGCAGCGCAAGTAGTTGGCACCTCGTCTACACCACTTTTTGATCAGGATCTAGTACAGGTACCTCCCTCTTTGGACAGAGGGAAGGGGGTTCTACATTCTCTTCCTGCTTCGGTAGGAATCCTTCGTACCCCCGGACTGGCTCAGTGGAACTCTTTTTTCGCTTTGGAGGACCTATCTAGCCTCCCAGATGATGATTTTGTACCCTCTACTTTTGGAGAGCCAGTTATCGGCATCCCTTTTGAGAGATCCTTCTCTCTCTCACCTGTGGACTTTCCTCCCCTCGGACCTCGTGTGTATGGCAGGAGGTCTGCTCCGGTAGAGGCTTCTGTTTCCGCCACCAGGTCGGGTAAGATATTCCAACCCACTTCCTCCCGCCGATGAGGATAGCCAGTTGGAATATACAGGGATTGGGCGGCATCCCTCATAGCCGTTGCAGATAGCTGATCAGGAATCAGCTCCATCCAGGTGTTTCAGGTGGTTCCATAGACATTCTTTTTCTTCAGAAACACAAACTGGATTTCAGAGATTGCTTCAAGTCAGGTAAGCTGCTTTCAGGCCGTACTTTTTGGCTTCCTGCCTTGGGAACCAGAGGAGGTACATGCATTTCAGTTTCAGACTCTATTCTCCCTCTGGTCATTGGACACGGTACCATAACCCCCTCCAGGACCCAGTGGGTTTTACTTCTGATTGACGGACGTAAGGTTGGTTTCCTTAACCTTTATGCTCCGAACAACAGAGGGGACCGTGTTTTGTTTTGGAAAGAGTTGCTCTCGTGGGCTGACATTGCGGATTCATGGATTATTGGAGGTGACTTCAACATGGTTGAGGCACCTTCTGATAAGAAAGGGGGCAGAGAAGGTGGTATCCACTCCCTTGAGAGAGCAGCCTGGGATGCCTTTTTGTTCAGGTTTAGTGGCAGAAATGTTTGGTTAGATGATGTTGAAGAGGGCGTGGGCGTCGCCAGCCTGCTGCAGTACAGCAGCATAGTTGCTGTGTTTTACAGCAGTTCTTACATCAGCTGTACGGACAGTCCGTACAGCCGTACGGACTGCCGTACAACTTTGTACGGGAGCTTTGGCGTTGTTGTGTACTGTACGGCAGGTACAGTACGGCTGGCGCCGACATCAGCTGGGTACAAAAGTACAGCTTTTCTTTGCTGCAAAAATCTCGTTTTTTTTTTGGGGGAACTGTGCACCGATAGTACATAGGTACTCTGCAGGGACAAAAGTACAGCAGCAGGTACTTTGCAGGTACTGGAAAGTACAGCACATTTTCTAATTGGAAGAGGGATAATCCTGAAGCATTCTAGCAGTATACTGTGCATTTGTTGAGGTACATCAGGTACTCTCGTGTCACTCACGCTTGAGGTGACTTGTGCCACAGTGGTGGTGTTTGTGCAGTTACTTGTCATTCAGGAAGGTCAGATGCTTGCAGAAGCTTCTATGCATTTACTGAGTGCAATTCTCAGTTTTGGGTGATCTTATCAAAGGGCTTTTGCCTGGATGTGGTTGCAGTATATGCCTTGAGGCAGTGTGTAGCCAGGGAGCACACATTTGCTTTATTTCCGCAGTGCATTTGGTGACATTTGTTGCAGGTCACATTCTTTGTACACACCTTGAAAATCTCAGTTGAGCCACGCTTGGTCAGGGCGCATCGAGTTTACTCGGTCCCTAACTGCCCATCGTTGACAGTGCTCAAAAGATTTTCTTCTTGGTGTCTGTACGTTGTGATTTGTGTTGTTACTGAGTACACAGGGGCAGCCTATGCATTACACATTGTCAGGTACAAGTGTCAGAGAGATTTCATTTTGCATGCTACCTCAGTGTTGAGGTGTTCTCCACTTGATTCAGGTGTCAGATCAAGGGGCTTTTGCCCAAACTTTGTTTGATAGTACGTGGGATACCGACAGAGATCTTCAGATGCATTTTCTCCCCTTGGTATAAGGGTGATTGCTTGGGATTTATCCCATTTACTGTTGCAGGTTTTGTGACAGGCTGAAGGGTCATTTACTGTTTTTTTTTTGGGGTGTTTGTCAAGTGGTTTCTGCAATTTGAGTCAGTGTCATACCTCATCTGAGGTGGGAGAAGTGATCAGTACAGTCAGTACAGCAGTGTTTACAGCAGTGTTGGTGGTTTTGTCAGATAATTATGCACTGTTAAGCTCTTGTTGAGCAGCAGCAGCAGTCTGAAATTACTGTTTTTATGCCTCTTTGAGCTCAGAACAGTTTGTCAGAAGGTACAGTATTTGCAGGGACATTTACTGTTTTGCTGCAAAATTTCACTGACAGTAAAAACAGCACCATTGAGAGTGCTTCTGGCTCTTGAATAGAGCAGGCTTTTCTGAGAAATCAGAACTTTTATTCAGTCCTTTTACTTCCAGGGAGTCAGGTACTTTCCTCATCTGATATGGCATCAGGAGGAGGTGATTCTTCAATTCTGAACATAAAGAAACTGGAAGGAGCACATAACTATGCATTATGGGCAGAACAGTGCTTGAATGTCCTTCTGTTAAAGAAGATTGCTAAGCCCATAAGGGTAAAGGGTGTCAAGCCATCTGATATGGCAGCTGATGACTGGGAAGAGCTTGATTTGTCCGCGAGGGCAGCTATCATGCTCACTATTTCAGACACTCTTGTGTTCAATGTACAGGCTGAAAAGACTTCTTATGGTCTATGGCAAAGACTAGAAGAATTATATGCCCAAAAGAGCTCAGCCAGTAAGGTTTATTGGCTGAAGAAGCTGGTTGATCTTCGCATGAAGGAAGGTACAGCTATGACCTCACACTTGAGTGAGTTCAATGCTATCTTTACACAGCTGATTGCACAGGGGTTGAACCTTGATGAGGAGTTCAAGGCTACTTTCTTGTTGTGTACTCTTCCTGAGAGTTGGGACACTTTCAAGACCACCCTGTCAAACTCAAATGCCACTCTTATTTATGCTGATGTAGAGAGCTCTCTTCTTATGGAGGAGATGAGCAGGAAGAATAATGCGGGCAGCAAGTCTTCAAATGCTTTGCAGGTACAGGACAGAGGCAGGACTCAGCAGAAGGGGAGATTTGCTAGTAAGTCCAAATCCCGTAGTCAGTCCCGTGGCAAAAAGGACATTGAATGCTTTTATTGTGGCAAGAAGGGACATGTGAAGTCGAAGTGCTTCAAGTTCATACGGGATCAGAAAGCCAAGAAGGCTGAAACAAAGGATGCAGGAAATGCAAGCAAAGGCCAAGGCAAGGCCAAGGCAGATGACTTGGATGCAGTGAATGTTGCAGCGGAGGACAGTGACAGTGACATACATGATGTTTTATGCTCTTCTGCTATAATAGCACATGCTTTGGTTATTGATGGCCATGACATGCACACCTGGCTCTTGGATTCAGGTGCCTCTTTTCATGTTACACCTCATAGGGAGTGGTTTACTTCCTACACAGGTACTCATGGAGTTGTTCATCTTGGGAACAACTATGCATGTCAGAGTGCAGGGATTGGCAGTATACAGATAGTATTTCCTGATGGACAGTCATTTATGCTTGATGGTGTTCGCCATGTGCCGCAAATCAAGAAAAATCTGATTAGCACTGGCTTATTAGATGACAGTGGTTACCACACCACATTTGGGGATTCCAAATGGGTGATTACTGATGGCCAACAGTAGTGGCTGAGGGTTTTAAGAGTGACACCTTGTACCCTCTTTATGTTTCCAGTGTGGGTAATCATGTTGTTGCCATAACCGAGCTGCCAAAGGTTTCATTGTGGCATAGCCGGTTAGGACACATGTCTGTTAAAGGAATGCAAGAACTGTCACGTTTGGGTTATCTGCCGTCTCTCTCTTTTTCAGATTTGCCTACTTGTGATCATTGTATTTTTGGCAAGCATTCTGTGACTCCTCATAAGAGGAGAACTCCCCAGAATAGAGCACCACTTGATCTAGTGCACACTGATTTGTGTGAGATGCCACAGTTATCACTAGGGGGTGCCAAATATTTTATTACTTTTATTGATGATGCCACACGTAAGGTGTGGGTCTATTTCTTGAAGCATAAGGGAGATGCCCTAGATGCTTTCAAGAGGTTTGTCGCTCAGGTTGAAAATCGGACAGGTCGTAGGCTGAAATGCCTCAGATCCAATAATGGGGGTGAGTATGTGTCACATGCTTTTGTGCAGTTTTGCCAAGCTAAGGGCATCAAACAGGAACTCACAGCCCCTCATAATGCATCTCAAAATGGTGCAAGTGAGCGGATGAATCGAACTATTCAGGAGAAGGTTCGATGTATGTTGTCTTATGCTGCATTACCCCATGGCTTTTGGGCAGAAGCCGTGCAAACAGCAGTTCACATTATTAACAGGTCACCAAATAAGGCTTTGGAGTTGAAAGTGCCAGAGGAGGTGTGGCCTGGCAAGCCACCCTCATATAAGCACTTACGGGTATTTGGCTGCGAGTGCTTTGCTCATGTACGCAAAGATCTCCGCACCAAACTGGATCCAAAGTCTATCAGATGCATCTTTATGGGATATGGTGACGAAGGTGAAATGGGGTACAGGTTATGGGATCCCGTTAAACGGAAGATTATACGCAGCAATGATGTCATCTTTAAAGAAGATAGTGTACACAAGGAACCCGTGCAACCTGTGGAATACAGGAGGGTTATTTATGATGATGTTGGACAGCAAAGAATGCCCATTTATATGCAGCAGCAGCCTGCTGCAGATCACCCTGTTCAAGAGGGTATACAGGCTGAAAATCAGCCAGATAATTTTGCCAATGATGCACCACTGGATGTGCCAACAGATGGGGCTGTAGAACAGCCAGATATGGTGGTACAGCCACCCGTCATGCATGAAGACCAGGCTGGACAGCAGCCTAATCCGGAACATTTTGTGAGGAGGAGCACCCGTGCACAACGGCCTCCTGCCAGGTTTGTTCCTGGAGCCAATAATGTGGCTGATTTTATCATGCTGACAGATTGTGGTGAGCCTTCCAGCTTCAAGGAAGCTATGGGAAGAACAGAGAGAAAGAAGTGGGAGAAAGCCATGCAGTCAGAAATGGACTCCCTACTTCAGAATGATACATGGGACTTGGTGCAGTTACCTGCAGGCAGAAAAGTTTTGCCATGCAAGTGGGTTTACAAAGTCAAAGTGGATTCAAATGCTTTACCTCGGTATAAGGCCAGATTGGTTGCCAAGGGATTTAAGCAAGAAAAGGGCATTGACTTTGATGAGATCTTTTCCCCTGTAGTCAAGATGACTACTTTGAGAGCAGTGTTAGCTCTTGTTGCTCATGATGACATGGATTTATGTCAGATGGATGTGAAGACAGCTTTTCTTCACGGAGATCTTCATGATGAGATCTATATGAGTCAGCCAGAGGGATATGCTGTTAAAGGGAAAGAACAGCTTGTGTGTAAGCTCAAGAGGAGCTTGTATGGACTCAAGCAGGCGCCAAGAGAATGGTACAAGAAGTTTGATGCCTTCATGCAGTCCCAAGGGTATCATCGGTGTGAGACGATCATTGCTTGTACACCAAACGGGCAAAGGATGGCAGTTTGATGCTACTCATTCTATATGTGGATGACATGCTTATTGCCAGTAAATCTCAGCATGAGATTAGTGCTTTGAAGAAACAACTGCATAAGTCTTTTGACATGAAAGACTTGGGTGATGCAAATCATATTCTTGGCATGCGTATTACTCGTGACAGGTCCAAGGGACTTTTGTTTCTGTCACAGAAAGAGTATATTGACAAAGTACTGTAGAGGTTTAAAATGGAGGGGGGGAAGTCCATTAGTACCCCGTTGCCTCCACATTTAAAACTCAGCAGTAAGGACAGCCCCAGATCAGATGATGATAAGGCTGAAATGGCCAAGGTTCCGTATGCATCTGCAGTTGGATCTTTGATGTATGCCATGGTTGCCACTCGTCCGGATATTGCTTTTGCGGTGGGAGTCATCAGCAGGTATATGGCAAATCCAGGCAAGCGGCATTGGGAAGCAGTGAAAGGTGTCTTGAGGTACCTCAAAGGTACCAAAGACTTGTGCATATGCTATGGTAGGCAGGATGCATTGGTGCATGGTTTTTACAGATTCAGACTATGCAGGGAATGCAGATAACCGGAAGTCTACTACCGGTTATATTTTCACATTTGCAGGAGGTGCTATATCATGGGTGTCTCGGTTGCAGAAATGCGTTGCACTGTCAACCACAGAAGCTGAATATGTTGCAGCCACTGAGGCCTGCAAGGAAGCAATATGGCTTACTCGACTGGTGGGAGATTTGGGCATTACAGGAGATATGCCAGTTTTGCATTGTGATAGTCAAAGTGCTATCATGTTGGCAAAGAATCCGGTCTTTCATCAGAAGACCAAGCACATAGAAGTGAAATATCATTTCATCAGGGAGGTACTGGAAGACAAGCGTCTTGAGCTTGTGAAAGTACATACTGATGATAATCCTGCAGATTTGCTCACTAAAAGCTTGCCTACAGAGCGGTTTGCACATTGCCGCCACATCATGGGATTAGGATGAGACCATTCTTACTTTATGGTCTTGTATACAGTAACTGTATATTGCTGTATTTTTATTCTTTTCTCCCCTTTAGGCACATTGGCCTTTAGGTGGGAGGTTGTTGGGGTAAAGGCACATTGCCTACCCTTAATTAAAGAATTAAAGATAGGACACCTATGACTGTCTTAAGACAGTCATAGGGTAAACCTAATCCTAATAAAAACATAAGTGAGTTTGTGGTGTGACTCACTCATCACTTCACACCCGCACTAGTGTGTCTCTCTTACTCTCACTCTCTTGCTCCCTTCCTCCTCTCTTCCCCCTCACAATGCTATTATTGGAAACAGTAATACATGCGTACAAGTTTGTATGTATGTATGTATGCATGCATGTACACACACAGTGTAGGTATTACCGCTTAAAGGTACTTAAAAGTATACCAAAATAGAGGTTTATCATGAGGATAGCATCCATACGTGTTGTCTATCATCCGTAATGTGGCAGCCCAGCATAGTTACCAGCCGAAACGGAAGAAACGGAAGAAACGGAAGAAACGGAGTTTCCGGGCCCCGCCGAAACGAAAACGGAAGAAACGGCAATATGATACAATTTATGTATAAAATTTTATTTTTTATACATAATATAATTATCAATAGAGTGCAATTTGCAAATCATACATAATACAATTATCTATACTTGAAGCTTCAGCCTTCAAGCATCAATGCATCATTCATACTTCTTGGAGTCACTACCTCCTTTATAACTATCTAGGAGGTAGACATGGACCCAATAAGCATCTCTCGGCATTGAGGAGGATGGAGAGGTCACAAGTGAGAAAGGATGGAGAGGTAGAAGGAGGATGGAGAGCTTAGAGGTAAAAGAGGATGGAGAGGTGGAAGGAGCATGGAGGATCAGAGGTAGAAGTGAAGGAGGATGGAGAGGTTACAGGTAAGATTAAAGAGAGGATGGAGAGAAGTAGGATGGAGGGATGGAGAGCAGGCTGCCAAGCTGCAGCTTTTGCAAGATGGAGAAGATGGAGCAAAGGATGAAGAGGATGGAGGGAGAAGGATGGAGGTTCGAGGAAAACGGGATGGAGAGTCCAAGAGCAAAGGATGGAGGGATGGAGAGAGCTTAGAGAAGGTGGAGAGAGCAGCAAGGATGCACAGGAGGAGTGCAATCAGCGGGAGGCGGCGAAAAATGGAGCCAGGCGGCGAAATCACGACTTTTGGGATTTAGGGCAAAAACAGGTTTTACGAAACGGTGTTTCTTCAAGAAACGGCGTTTCCGTTTCGCCGTTTCCGTTTCCGGCCACGAAACGGCCGTTTCGTGCAACTATGCAGCCCAGCTCTGGTCCGCTTAATGAGGATACATGGAAACATCAAGGGCAAAAAGCAAGGATTATGGTAAATGATTATGCCACACATAATTTCTTAAACTACTCGTTAGTTAAGAAATTGAAGTTGCCTAAGAGTCCAAGTGCCCATAAATATTGGTCTCTCTTGCAAAGGGCAGTGACAACAAAGTTTGGGATACCATGATACATGGTATAGAGGTGGATATTCAAGGCTATCAAAATGTTTGGATTTCCAAATTATGCATCTCGATCGAACATATGTTCTTCTTGGTCGAGAATGGCTTTATAGTCTTGGGCATAGCTTGCAATGGGGTTATTTAAATAACTCTATCATTTTTTAAGAACATGGCAGAGCCTTCCAGATGCAAGGGGAACATGATGTAACCAATTCTCCACTTATTTGTGTGATGGAATTGAACCGACTTCTACATCAAACAAGAATGCAAAGGTATATATTTGTGAACTCGGTTTTTTTGCTGATTTTATTTCTTTTGCAATTGAAAGAAGTAAACCTTTGCTTGATGTTGTTGAAAAGCATAAAGCTTTGTTTAATAATTTAAAGATGTTTTTCCATCTAATTTGCCTAACGGTTAGATCATAAATATAGAGATATCTCCAGATCTACCCCTGCTTGTAAACACCCTAACATAAGGTAGAAATACAACTAACTAGATATCTTCGAAAGGCCAATTCGACCAAGTAGCTCACCTTGGTCTTTATCAGTATTACTAGTAAAGAAAAAGGAACTATGTATGCATAGATTAACGATCTTTCAATAAAACTACAATAAAAAATAAGTATCCTATGCCTCGCATTGATGAGCTCTTTGATCAATTGCAAGAGCTAAATATTTTACTAAAATTGATTTAAGATCTGGATATCATCTCGTACGAATTAGAGAAGAGGATGTCCCTAAGGCATCATTTCATACTAGGTGTGGGCATTATTGATTTAGAGTAATGCCATTTGGTTTAACTAACTCTCTAGCAACATATATGAATATTTGAGAAAGGTGTTCCAGTTGCTTAGAGATAAGTCTCTTTTTATAAATGTATCTAAGTGTGAACTCTTTGCAAAAGAAGTATGGTAATTGGGACATGTCATATCCCAAGAAGAGATTTGTATGGATCCTGACAAGGTAAGGATCATAATAGAATGGCCACCTTCTAAAAACCTAGAGAATTCACAAATATTCTTATGTTTGTCCGGATTTTATAGCAGATTCATCCCACGGTATGCTAAAATAGCTATTCCAATGACGGACTAGCTTAACGGAAAGGAAAGTACCTTCATATGGGATAAACCTCAAAGGAACAGATTTGAAAAGTTAAAAGTAGCTATCGTTGCAGCTCCAGTCTTAAAAGTAGCGGATCCCAATGAACCATTCTGCGGTTTGGGAAATACTTCTACAAAAGTGTCAACCAATAGCTTTTGAAAGTAAAAAGTTGGACCATGCTCAATGGAATTACTAGGCATATGAGAAGGAACTATATGCCATAGTTTACGCTTTAAAGAAATGGAGGCACTATTTGTATGGTGCTAAGTTTGAGATCATTTTAGGAAAGTATCAAATGGAGAAAGGAAGAAAAGCTAGGTGGCTGACATAATGCAAGAGTTTGATATCCAATTGACAAAACGAAAGGGAAATTTTAATGAGTTTGATATCCAATTGACAAACCGAATGCCAATGGTTAATGAGTTGGGTTTTACTCAATTTCAAAATCTGAAAACTATGTCCAAATGTTCTGAATGTTATCCTCCAACTTTACTAAAACATTGATATCACCACCAAAGAACGTTCCGACTAACTTTCGGTACATCGAAGGGATCTTTTCCATCATGCAATCTGTTAGCACCTATGTGTTGGGAGTGTAGGGTGACACCTTAGGTGTAGGCCCGGGGCACTTTTTACTCCAGCTAGTGGAGGTTTTTTCCCCCGAGCTTGGCAGGCACACTTCCATGTGACCTGCAGGGTGTGCTTAGGAAGCGCAACCCTATCCATGTATATGATGTGACTTTAGTCACATCTTCTCTATCAATCATTCCAATCATTGCTATTGCTCACTCCTCGTGTGTCTTGTCTCTGCACCAACAAATGGTATCAGAGCACAACCTGTGAGACCACTGCTCTACGTGCAGTCATCTTCTTCCAGCCGCCGCTGCCAAGCTCGTGGACGTCGCTATCACCTTGCAGCCCTACGCCTTTGCTGTTGCTGCTCGTAAAGCTGCTGAGTGTGGAGCCTGATGCTCGGCTTTGCCTTGCCTGTGGTGATAGTCGCCTGTGCATAGCCGCTCTAGCCCAGCTCTACGGCTGGCTGCACGTCGTAGAGACCTGTATCATCCCGTTTGGAGGTAGTCGTACATGATGCGACATGTGCTTGTGGCCAAAGGCTTTGGGGGCATTGTGAATGGCACTCAATTGCGTCCACATGCACCTGCTCCTTCACCCAGTTCAGAGGGTGAGTCGTCTCGAATTACAGAGATATCTCATGCACCTACTCCAGAGCAGAGTCGATGGGATGGCCGAGATGCCAATGCACATGCCTTAATAGCATTATCTGTTAAAAGAAGCATTATTCCTCACATCCGCTCATGCAAAACAACAAGGGCAGCTTGGGAAAGTTTGGCAAACTTGTACCAAGTCAGGAATGAAGCCCGTGTGGCATACTTGAAGACGAAATTGGAGACTCTTAATAGGCTTGATGGTGATTCCATGGATGATTATCTCACGTAGGTAAAGGATTTACGGGATCAATTAGCATCTGTGGATGAGATTATTCCGGATGACTCGTTGGTTTCTACAGTGTTGTAGGCCATCCCCGACACGTATCAGAATGTGTCCACTACTATGCGGCTCTTGATGAAGGGTAATCCCAATTCGATTACCTTCGATGAGCTTGTTTCTGTACTCTTGCAAGAGGGATCAGCCACACGCATCACGCATCAGGTAAGGCTGCGTTTCAGGGGGGGCAGCAAGCCCAAGAAAGATGCAGGCCAGCCATCTGGCAAGTATGAAAAAGAGGGTGATAAACCCAAGAAAAAGGGGAAGTGCAACTATTGCAGGAAGCCAGGACATTACATTAATGAATGTCGCAAGAGGCTTGAGAAGGAAAAGAGCAAAGAGGCCAGCATGGCAGTGACGGATAATGTCCCCAAGTCGGATAACAAAGAGGCTGCAAATTACACTTATACATCCTCCCATGATGAGGAATGGGCTTTTACAGTGTTATGCAGTTACAATCCGTCTGTTCATGATGCATGCCTATCTGTGAGTGATGCCAATGTATGGTATTTTGACAGTGGTGCTAGCAAGCATATTACCTCACAGAAGGATTTGTTTACATCTTATGCAGCTGGTTCTCATGGAGGCACGGTGACATGTGCCAACAACTCTTCCCATCCTGTGCAAGGAGTGGGAAAGATTGTACTTACCACAGCAAATGGTGGTGCATTTACACTCTCTGATGTGCTATGGGTGCCTGGCATCAAAAAGAATTTGCTTTCAGTTTCAGCCATTGCCCGTGGTGGCTTAATGGTGAAGTTTTTGGATGACAGATGCACCGTACATGACATTAGTGATGGTGATACAATTGTGGCTTCTGGATCTTTATGCCATGGTCTTTACAGACTTGATCACTATGAGAGTGCTTTGCATGATGCTTTATTCACCACCACCCCATCACAGTGGGCAAATGCTGAATTATGGCATGCTCGATTTGGCCATCTCAATTTCAGAAGTTTGCTGCATTTACACAGCCATGAAATGGTGTCCGAGATGCCACACATACATACTCCGACTCGCCATGTATGCGAGGGATGTATCTTGGGGAAGATGCATTGCACACCGATTTCCAAAGATGGGACAGTCAGAGCCCGGAGATTACAGCTTATACACAGTGATGTTTGTGGTCCTATGAGGACTCCATCTATTGGGGGATATCTGTATTTTGTCACTTTCATTGATGATTTCTCTCATTTCACGTGGCTCTACCCATTGAAGGAGAAGTCAGAGGTGTTTACAAAATTCAGACATTTTATTACTCAGGCTGAGAATTATGCCTCAGAAAAAGTGGGGACACTTCGCACTGATCGAGGGGGGGGAATACATGTCCAAGGAATTTCATGCATATCTTGCAGAGAGAGGCATCATCCATCAGTGTACCACTCCATACACCCCAGAGCAAAATGGGCTGGCTGAAAGGAAAAACAGGTCGGAAATGGAGATGGGTAGATGTATGCTCAAAGGCAAAGGTTTGCCCAACAGGTTCTGGATTGAAGCTCTCATGTGTGCAAATTATGTGCTTAACAGATGTCCCACAAAGACCTTGCATAATCTCACCCCGTATGAGGCATGGCATGGTAGAAAGCCTTCTGTTGCTCATCTCAGAGTATTTGGTTGCTTGGCCTATGCACATGTGCCACAGCAACATCGTACTAAACTTGATGATAAGGCTCTCAAATGCATTTTCGTGGGGTACAATGTTGAAAGCAAAGGGTATCAGCTGTATCATCCCTCCAGCAAGAGGATTATTACAAGCAGAGATGTCATTTTTGCTGAGGATTCCACTCAGCCATTGCTGTCCTGTCAAAAACAGCCTGATGTCTACTCCAGGGATGTGTTTGAACAAATGCTGCCCATGACAACTGAAGGTCCCTCATTTTCAGAACATTCCAGTTTGATTCCCCATGCTGTTACGCAGGCCAGTACAGCACCTAATCAGCCTATTGTGGCTGAACCACATATGCCTATGGATGAGGTAAATATTGACCAGGCAGTTGATGAGGAAAGGACAGCCATTCAGTCATCCAAACGGGTGCCCAGGTGGCTGATTGAAACATTACGGGACAGCAGGTTACATACTCCTTTACCTGCAAGGACTCGTGCAAAATCTCATCATGCATCTGGGTTGTTTACTGATTATGCCTTTCAGAGCACATGCAGTGATGAAGAACCTTTGACATTTGAGGATGCTGCAGAGGACAGTAATTGGATGGCAGCCATGCATTCAGAATATGATTCTATCATGCAAAATAAAACATGGCACTTGGCTGAATTGCCTCCAGGCAAAAAGGCCATTGGTACTAAGTGGGTTTACAAGATTAAGCGGAAGGCTGATGGTTCAATAGACCGCTTTAAAGCAAGGCTTGTTGCGAAAGGGTATGCTCAGCAAAAGGGTATTGATTTTGATGGATGATTGCCATGGCAGCCCATCATGGATGGCAAGTACATCAGTTGGACATCAAAACAGCGTTCCTACATGGAGACTTGCATGAGGAGGTTTATGTTACACAGCCTCGTGGATTTGTGCAGGATGGTCAGGAACACTTGGTGTGCAGGCTTCACAAAGCTCTGTATGGCCTTAAGCAGGCACCTAGAGCTTGGTATGAGAAGATGCACACTTACTTGGTTGCCCAGGGATTCCGCAACAGTCCAACTGAGAGTACCTTCTATGTTAAGAGGACTCGGAATATTTTTTTGGTCATTGTTTTATATGTTGATGACATGCTGCTCACAGGCCCCAATTGCAGCCTTCAAGGCTGAATTACATTCCTCATTTGAGATGAGTGATCTGGGCCCTTTGCATTTTTATTTGGGCATTCAGTTTATATAGCGGGATGATGGTATTGTTCTGAAACAAACTAAATACATCCAGAAGTTGCTTCAGCGGTTCTCTTTCCAGGATTGCAAGCCAGTTGCAACTCCTGTGGAGCCTAGCATGAAATTCAGCATTGAAGATTCTGGAGATGCCTTTGATCAGACATTGTACCAGTAGGCTGTGGGCTGTTTGATTTATTTGTGCAATACACGGCCAGATATTCAGTTTGGGGTCTCCTTACTGAGCAGATTCATGCATTGCCTAGGAACTAAGCATTGGCAGGCTGTTAAGCAGGTGTTCCGCTATTTGCACGGTACTATGCACCTTGGTTTATTCTTTCCCAGGGGGGCTGATCCACAGCTGCATGCTTTCTGTGACTCCGATTGGGCAGGATGCTTTGACACAAGAGTGTCCACTTCAGGTTTTTGCTTCTACTTTGGGCAGTCATGCATCTCTTGGTTGAGTAAGAAGCAACCCTCCGTGGCCACTTCCAGTTGTGAAGCTGAGTACAGGGCAGCTTTCACAACCACCGTTGAGTGTGTTTGGCTCAGGCGATTATTTGCTGATTTGGGTATGAGACAGGAGTCTGCTACCTCTATTTTTACAGACAGTCAAAGTGCTTTGGCAGTTGCGAAGAATCCCGTCTTCCATGCTCGCACAAAGCATATTGAGGTTCATTATCATTATGTCAGAGAGAGATTGTCTGCCTCAGAAATCAGCATGATCTATGTGCCTACACATGACAATGTGGCAGATATATTCACCAAAGCATTGTCTCGTGAGAAGTTCGAAGGCTTTCGCAAACTTCTGAACTTACTTCCTTTGGGTGATTGATATCACATTTGCGTTGTACATTGTCACCACTTCACTCCAGGGGGGTTTGTTAGCACCTATGTGTTGGGAGTGTAGGGTAACACCTTAGGTGTAGGCCCGGGGCACTTTTTACTCCAGCTAGTGGAGGTTTTTTCCCCCGAGCTTGGCAAGCACACTTCCATGTGACCTGCAAGGTGTGCTTAGCAAGCGCAACCCTATCCATGTATATGATGTGACTTTAGTCACATCTTCTCTATCAATCATTCCAATCATTGCTATTGCACTTGCTCACTCCTCGTGTGTCTTGTCTCTGCACCAACACAATCTAAAGTAGACAAGGCACACCTGAGACTAAATGGAACCACAAAATACGCTATGTGGAGCACGGAAAGTGGTCCTGCGTATGTCTTCATATAGCAAACCATCATTATTCCATGAACATTTATTTCATTTTCAGGTCATTCATTCTTATTCATCTTGCACACATGTTTACCTACCACACATTAGCATTTTGTGTGAGTTCTTTGTCCAAGACTGCACACTTGACCAATTATCTTCATCAATGACTATCTTCAGTTATAGTGATATCACTCTTTTTCATAGTTTATAAACACCAATTTCACAACTATTTTACTATGGTGATGGCACCTTCTATGCGAGGCGTGAGGATACCCACAAGGACTTTTCATACAATGTACAGCCAGCCAATTCCAGGTGACAAGAGGTTGGAAGCTAATGCATGGAGTAGCTTCGACAACCCACAAGGTTCTTCAAGACCATAGGGCTTTTTTCTTGGATCACCCTGCCCAAACTCATCCTTTGAAAACACAACAAATAGTGAAGTTTCAATCTCAAGACAATCACTCACCAGGTTGAAAACTATAAATTCTATCACATAGCAAGGACTACCTATATGACATCCCTACAGACATCATTAACCCAACAATGGGTATAGAGCACATTATAAATATATCCTGAAATACAAATCCACACACACACACACTTGAGCATCCACTTACACAAAGGTTTTTGTACTGAGTTTTTGTGCACTCTGAAGATAAAGGGGAGACTCGGCCATGGCATTTCATCTTAGTCTCTAAGCAAAAAATGCTTGGAAAAGAGAGCTAATACAGCACTGCACCACTCAAAGATAGATTGAAAGATTAAATTTTACTTAATTGAAATATTAAATTTTAGAATATTTATTTAAATTTAAAGATATTTACTGTCAAAGATGTTTCTGCTTTTCAGTTGCTTTCTAGCTTTTTCTACTTTCTATTGTTAAGATTGGGGGTGTATGCATGTTCCAGCTTCCTTGTTCATTCTCACATGTTCTGTGCAAGAATTCATGCATGCTCTTGCAAAACCAGCCAGCTTATCTCCATCTTTCACAATAGCCTGCTGCTCCTCCCACACCTGTGATTCGATTCCAGCCATCTTTGTGCACTCCTAGCACATACAACCCATTTTCACCCAGTGTCACAAGAAACGTTTCTAGAAACATGTTTCTAGATTTTTACAGGCGTTTCGTCTAGAAACGCCTAAAAATACTATATTTTATAGAAGTTATATATACTTTATAAATAATTTAGTTGAAAGAGTAAAAAGATGTGTCACGCAGCCTATGGATTGAGGTTTACAAAGACATAGATCTTCCAGTTTACAAATTACTATTAACTAATTAGTTGCAAGTGCATATGGCTGCTAGCATATGCCATGGCCCATAGTTCAAACAATAAACTTTTAACTTTATAATTCAAATTTCATAATCAAATTTCAAGATCCAAGATTCAAAATATAACAAAATGTATTATGTATTACTGTTTACATCATACATGTAACATGCCATAATGATATATTGGTAACTGTATGGTGTAAACTGTATACATAATCAAAGCCCGTCGCCTGCAAGCCAGCTGCTAACAACTGCAGTGTACACAGTACACTCTAGAGTCTAGTCTCGACTGTCTAGAGCTAGGGACCGCTGCCCTCTCCAAGATCTGCTGCCTCATCACTGTCATCATCAGCACTAGAATCAGCAGATGGATCTATATCCTCTGTGGAGGAACAGGAAGTGCCACCCTCGAACCAAGTAGGGACTCGCAACTGATCTGAGTCCTCTGAGTCTGCACTATCTACCAATGCCGCCTCCTCCTCTGGCTCATCTCTGCCTCGACGTCCTCAGGATGACGATGCAAGAACAGATACATGTGATTCCCCTCGTGAGGCTCGTGCTCGACGTTGATAACCACGAATCTAGGGTGTCCCTGTATCCTCTGCAACAGTAGCAGCACGTACTCGTGGTGCACGAGCTCGAGCCATCGAATGTGTGTCTGATTTCGGAATCGAGGCATATCCTATCGCAGGAACTCGTAAGCATCATCATTCTCTCGACTGTGCTGGATGATGGACATGTCGACAGGTTTTAGCTTGATCTTGTCAGGATTGACTTGCTTGGGCTTTCACTCGATGCTACCGGTACCATCTGCAGACCTATACTTCTCAAGTAGATGTAGGTTGGCATTGACATATACCAACCTATTGAGCTGCTCCACGCTCAACCTGACATAGTTTACAAAGCATAAAGAAGTCAATTCTCACGACTTAAGAATTGTTTTTCAAAATGTTACAAGCTTGACGCTATACTATTTAGCCTATAAATAAGAACTATAAGAAGTTAGAACTTACTTGTTTCTCTTCCTGGTGTCTATGTCTGCACATATGCTCCATATCCTCTCAGCTGGACCTGATATGCAATCTTGCGAACCGATGCGAAGAGCTAAGTTCTGCAATGAGGGATTCAAAATCCCAAATTTCTCCCACCAAGTAAGAGCCAACGGCCTGTTGTCTCTTTCCTTGGCAATTGCACAGGAGAAATGACCCATGTCATTGCGGAACTCCACTATGTCCTCTTCAATGCTATTGCAATTTGCAATACAGAAGAAAATATAAATAATTAGATAAATCATAAATGAAAATACAAAGTTGAAAGCACTTAGAAGTTAGTAGTGAGCAGGCTGCAAACTTGTACGCCATGCTACCTCACCTATTCTGGACCGATGAGTCGCATACTTTCTCCAAGTATTGGGTCCATCAGTTCACAAGCACCCGATCGTTCCATTTAGTAGGCTCCTTCCACAAGGGATGGAGCATATGTGCAACAGTGTGGATTAGCCTATGAAACCAATCCCATCTCTTCCTCCAAATTCCTAATATGTCATCCTTTCTGAAAATTCACTTCCTTGTACTACACAGAGGATGTAGATCCATCTGCTGATTCCAGTGCTGATGATGACAATGATGAGGCAGTAGATGTTGGAGAGGGCAGCGGTCCCTAGCTCTAGACAGTCGAGACTAGACTCTAGAGTGTACTGTGTACACTGCAGTTGTTAGCAATTGGCTTGCAGGCGACGGGCTTCGATTATGTATACAGTTTACACCAATGTACAATTACCAATATATCATTATGGCATGTTACATGTATGATGTAAACAGTAATACATAATACATTTTGTTATACTTTGAATCTTGAATCTTGAAATTTGATTATGAAATTTGAATTATAAAGTTAAAAGTTTATTGTTTGAACTATGGGCCATGGCATATGCTAGCAGCCATATGCACTTGCAACTAATTAGTTAATAGTAATTTGTAAACTGGAAGATCTATGTCTTTGTAAACCTCAATCTATAGGCTACGTGATGCATCTTTTTACTCTTTCAACTGTGTAATATGTGTGTGCATTGTGTGCACAATATGGATATCTAAGAGCTCTTTTGAGAGAGAGAGAGAGAGAGAGAGAGAGAATCTGAAGACAATTATTTATGAAGTATATATAACTTCTATAAAATATAGTATTTTTAGGCATTTCTAGACAAAACGCCTGTAAAAATCTAGAAACGTTTCTTGTGACACTGACTAGGTCCAATAAATATCTCACAAGAAAAGGAATTAAGTAAAAGGCAAAGCCATACAATGGCTATCAGCCTACTTTCCAGGTGCTCTTTAACTATGATGAAAGATTCGGAATAAGCCACAAAGTATTAAACGTACCTTGCACTCAGAAGCTTCAGCCATGGCAGCGTCAATGGCTCTCAAAGTCCAATCGCCATCATGTAACGAAGAAGAAGGTATATTTATCATTCTTCTCGACGGATGGCGAGAATCCAGCACCGAGCTTATTGTATCGAAGCACTCGGCACCACACCATCTCAGCTCGTTTTCAAAGCTGTCCATTTCAGATTGATCCTTGAAAACGCAGAGGTAAACTGGCCACCCCATTCTGACCCAAAAGTGCAAGAAAACGAGACAGCAGACACAAAACGTCATAAATGAGCGCCCAAAAACTTTCTTTTCACTTCCTGTCGCAAGAGTAACTGCATATAAGAGGTATATTACGAACGCCATCAGTGAATGCTCGCTTGTATGGCGATATTCGGTTGCTAGCATGTGATCCTTTTGGTCCTTCAATCGAAATAGAAGGATGATCAAAATGGCAAAGTAGCATGACGGAAGAATCAGAAACGTGCTCCACTTCCACGCGGGATCCAAGTAACAGTTGGCACATTCGCCGGTTCTACTTAACACGAAAACCAAAAAGACACAAAGCGAGAAATCCAAATGTGAATCCATGCGTCTTGCAGCAGAGCAATTTTGAAAATCATGAAGTTCAAGTAACACGAGCCACAGTTGCTCAGCTGCAAAGATATCGAAAGAAAGATGTTGAACGATTCAAAAGAAAGTTCCAAGACCGTAAGGAGGTGGGTGAAAGCGTACCCTCGTAAGGTGCTTGCACGCATTGCAGAGGCAATGACAGCGAAGATGAAGGCGGGAGCCCAAAGCACGGGGAGGTGCAGCCTCCAAGTGGCGGAGCGAAGGAAAGAGGCACCCCCGGCTGTGCAGAGGATATAAAGGCGATAGAGCCGGAGGATGAGGCAAGCGAGCCATAGCCAAAATCCAAACGTCAACTGGATCCAGAAGCTCCAAAGGGCGCAAGCCTGGAGAAAGCTGCCGTGACGACGGAAGTGGAGGATGACGACGAAGCTGGAAGCGATCCAAAGGAGGCCTGAAGCAGAGCTGGAGAGGATGAGGGCGGAGCCACCCTGAGCTTGAAAGTAGGTACGGTGGCGGAAGAGGAAGATGGCGGCGTTGGCGCAAACGAAGGGGATACTAGCCACCGTCACCACGCCCAAAAGAGCCCAGTCCCAGGGAGCCCCGGGCTTCTCCTGCTCCTCATCGCAACTTCCGTCCATCACCACCACCACTACAACTCTACTACTACTGTCACTTCTTTAGTGCGATTCGCTTCTTTCATCGTCCCTGTCGCTGACTCCCTGCCCTGCCTGCCAATCGTTTGTCTTAAGTGTTGTTGCCTGGCCTTACTAACGGTTGCCTTTCAAAAGTCAATATTAATTTCTTTCGTGTTTTTGGGCTGCCCTTAGGAAGCCTTAGTGACGGTTCTTCAAATTCTTTGATTGGTTGATGTGTTGCCTTTAGAGGATCTCTTTTAAATTTGGGTGCCTGCCAGCCATCGGAAGGCCATAGTGAAGGTATGGGATACTAAGGAAAAAATACGATTTTATTTGACGTTTTACTTTAATTTGATGTTATTGGTCCACATATTGTGTATTCAATGGGAGAGGTCTTCGTGGCACTTATTATTGTGAACGTTAGGTTAGAATGAATGGGCGCTGCTAGTGGATTGCCACGTTTGTGATTGTGGGTTGATTGGGTCATTTGGCATGCAAAGCCATCCAAAGGGGGATTCCAACTTTTGTCATCACACAGAATTAAGGCGCCGTTCCAGGATGGGAGAATTGGAAGTGATTGTCTCGTATCAATTCATATGGGGAATTTTGAGCTAGTGGACGCCTGCAATGGGTTTTGCTATGAGATTGTGTTTGGTATATCTATAACTCTTCGCAAGATTTCTCTAGCTGTGGATGTCTATGGTGGAATTTTTCCTCAGATTTTCTTGCAGAAGGCTTTTAGTGATGCGAAGCATTATGCAGGGGAGGTCTTTTGTGGAGAATTTCTTCTTAAAAGCGGAGGTTGCCCGAGCGGAGAACATACTTTCCATTTTCTAGTTTTTTCGTGTGCACGTCCGATATGGTTGAGCGTGAGCTTTCTGCTGAGTGTGTTGCAAAGGGCAGGGTTCTCCGGTCTCAATGCAGACCGATAATAGCTTCCAATGTGGTGGTGTCACGTTTTTGTTTAAAATCTTCGTTTCATTTCGCTTTCAATGATTCCCTTCGATTCTATTCTACACTGTGTTTTATTGATTGGTGCGTTGCATTTTATCGCTAATTCATTGCATTCTTATTCTGTCATATTGATTGAAATTGTCCATGATTAACGCTTGCAGAAATGCTCAAGCGAGTCAGCGGGAAGCGAGTGGAGGAGACTGTGGATGACACGACATCCATGATGAGCGAAAAACAAAGTATTAGAAGATAGCAATTGTTACGAACTATTCGGATAGTGCTTTGCTATGTTCATGATTTGATTATTGATTCGTGAGTATGTCATGCAAGTACGCGTGCAAGGCAATCGTCGGGCCGCTTGAGCGTTCAGAAGTTAGATTGCAAAAGCAATCAGGTTAACAGTTCTCATGTGTTGATAAGCTCTACTGGCGGTCCACCAAAACAGTCCACTCTTTTGAAGACATCGGCTATCAACAAGAGTGCAAAACGTGATTTACGTAAGGCTTTTCAAGTCGCTGCTCGAGAAGCTTATGCTGAAGGTACGTAAACTTCTTTGTTGTTAAATGCGATGAGTTTTCTATACTGGTCCGCGTATTCTTAGACATTTCCATTCAAATGGAGGAGTATTTTACTCTAACAGTAGGCTCTCTACGTACTGCTGCAAGTATAGTGTTTACAAAGAATATGTCCTTTCTTTTGACGATTAGAGCCTATAGACTTTCGTAGAACTTGGAAATTTACGTTGGCATATTCTCTTTTTGTGTCTGTGGAGTGGGGTTGTCATGTTACTCTTGCTGCTTGCGAATTTATCGAGATTGGTTGGTTTTCAGCTTTGCTCTTGAATTCATTTACAGCATAAGAACATTTCAGTGGAGTGTTTCTCAATAGATTTGATGTCTTTCGCCTTTGCTCTGTGGATTCATTGATAGCGTAAGATCATTACGGGTGGAGTGTTTTGTATTTAGATATGTAATTCTTTTGTTTGGAGGTTTTTTTAACGTTTTTTGTGTGCAAAGGATAACTTTGTAAGGATGTTTTGTTTACTTATGAATTGATGCAATACATGGACTGTTTTTACAATTCTGGCACTTGCATACGACTCTTTTCAATAAACTTCGAAATAACTGTTGTAGTAGAAAAAGTGTGCAGTTTCAACAAGAGAGTTTCGAGAACTCTTTAATTGTGTATGAAAAAGAGCAATTAATTCGAACCAAACCTGTTGAATGTCATACCAGCAATGTAGATGTAAAATCATGGAAAGAAGAGACTCTTTAAACAAAGAGAACTAAATACAAACGAAGGAAGAATTAGTTAAGCAAATTTGGTCATAGTTTTCCACCATCGCCTAATGTCCTAAAATGAAATATGCAACTCTTTGATTACAGCAAGTAAGGCCTCTTCTCACAAGCAAGGTACACTTGATGGGCACGACAATACATTTGATGAACATGAGGTCAGCTCCCAATAGCATCTTCCAGAAGCTTTAGAGCAGAAGGCCTTGGTCCCTGCACAAGAAAGGCTCAATAGCGGGGCAAACAAATTGCTCGTCCTAAACATAGACCTCATTAGTGATGCAATACCTTATAAATTTGCTTTTGAGGGAAGGGTGCTCGTGAAATACGGCACGTTCAAGGCAAAGAATACAACATACGCAACAAGGCTCCTAACTGATCTCACCGATAGCAACAATTGTCAAACCATCACCTTGGTGGTTCCCTATAGCTTCGTGGATCAATACAAAGATAGTTTGGTCCCAAAGTCTTTCTATCAGATTGAAGGCAGTGTCCCACGCAAACAAGGCCAAGGTGAACGGGGAGCTATCAGTTCTCGCTACATGTGGACACGACCACCACCATCTTGAAGAGGGAGCCATTCGAGGGAGCTCTTCGTTTGGTATCGGAGACTTCCATCAATTTGTTTGTCCCTTCAGTAATAGAGATGTTCAATATGAAGAGAGACACCATCTCCACTGTAGTAGGCACCATAAGCTTTGTTATTATCAAAGGCGATCCTGATGGCGGATCAGATCAAATAGTCATAGCCAATGGGCCACGCAATGAAGATCATGCCATTGTGAGAATCATCTCTATTAACTAATTCTTTTTTTATTTTCTCTTTTAAAAGCTTTTTTACAAGGTCCTTCTTGCAGCTATCGTTTCTGGGCGAACGTAAAACAGTGCTCACTCACTTGGTTCAAGAGTACAATGACTATGGCATTGTCATGTACACCATGAAGAATTGTTCTTACATGACAGCAAAGAACACCCTCGATTTCTACGACTTCACTATTCTTGTAGAGTTACTAGATCGAGAGCGTCGTGACGAGTTGCAAGAGGCGTTCATGAGTCAAGTGTCCAAACTTGACTATGGACAAAAGGTGACTAGCTTCTTTTCTTCCCATGGCTTGCCTCATATGACAATCTAACTCAATCTTTCCCATTGGCGTGTAGGTTTCAGGAGTCTTGCGCTTCACAAATTTGAATGCACAACTTGTGCAGTATGTATGCAGCATTTGTGGAGGAGTACGTGTGAACCGTGACCCGTTGTTCGGACCATTCTGCTATAGTTGCAAGGCCCCTTACCATGCAACTAAAGTACCTTTACTAAAAGGACGCATCTTCTTGGGCGATGGAGCTGATGTCATAGTGCAGATACACAATTTCCAAATTGATAACCTGCTTGGGTTTGACTCCCCGTTCTTGGATTTGTATAGTAAGGACGGTCTCCACATGAGGTCCTTGCTCTCGAGCATTAGGCCTAGTGGCCAATTCACAATTAACAGTGCTGGGTATCTGGTTGCTTATGAGCCAAATGCTTGGATGTATTTCATTTTGCATATTGATTTCCAATGCAAAAGCATTAGCGACACACCATCCTTTCCTTGCATTTATTGTGGATCGTTGTGATTTAGGTCTAAACTCAGAGGTCTTTCCACACAAGTCTAGCTTTTTTGGGAGAGGTGAGAGCTTGTAAACACACACTCATTGGAAGAAGGAAAGCTTATTTGTTCTTTGTGTAATAGGCAAGCACACAAAGGTTTAGCCCCGAGATTCTCTTCGTGGAACATGCGCTTGGCTCCTATAGCCCACTTCACAAGCAAGCTGAATTCAGATGAGCTATGTCTCATTGCAATACGAATACCCTTCATGCAAATAGATGAGCGAACCTATGACGGTCAGTTTGGCTTGAGAGGCGCCATCGTGAATGTTTTTGTCGATGTGGATAGAGTGCAACGTGTTCTACCATGTTTTCTTAGCGACAATTCAACAATCATGGTTGCAATAACACGTAAGCTGTCTTACACGCACAACTACCTAAGCAGTCTCATGCATCCCACTCTCACCATGAAAGCCTTGCATGAGCTTCTTGAGACCCCACTTTATCGTGAACACAAAGTGCGCTTGAATCCAAACTGGTCTGAACACATCCAATGCACACAAAGAACTATTGAAGATCCGTTCCCTGTCGATGTTCTTGACAACGAAGAAGTGGACGAACTTGCAACTAACACACTTGTACATGGTATTTACATAGCTCAGCAAGTCATAGATTACGAGGACAAAACTATAGGAGTTGCTCCCACAAAAGGTTATAATCCTCTGAGTATTTTTAAAGACAATCATTGTGAGGAGCTTGCTTTTCCCAATATATTTTATGGTCACCCAAGGCCGTATGCATTGCTTGAACGTATGCCTTACCACGACATAGCGCATTGGGAATTGACAAATAAGGATCGCCACTTTGTGCGCTCCATAGAGAATCTTTTCTTCAAAATGGTGAAAATCTTGGTTGCACAAATTTTGTCATCAACATGGGTTCGCATGCGAAAAGGAAAATTGTAAGGCCAATCTATTCACACTAAAGATGTGGCACAAGACACCAACGTTGAGTGATTGCTCCAATCAAACATTGGCTATCATGATTTCAATTGTATGCATACATCAGCAGACTACAAATACAAGCTCAAAAACAACCTTTTTGCAATGCTCCGCCAGCTTGGTCCCCCAACTTTTTTCATGACATTTTCACTTGCTAAGAAAACATGGGAGCCCCTCATTGCATGTTTGCACAAACTTGCCCAACCCACAAACAACATAGCACCAAGTTCCATTGACATCAACCTACATGATCTTGTATGCCTTGATCTTGTCACAATAGCGAGATACTACGTCCATAGCTTTCAGGCTATGAAACGTCTTCTTAAGAGGGACCCAACAACAATCCTTGGCAGAGTTGTGGATTTCTACTTTGTCATAGAGTTCCAAAATCGCAGAAGCCAACACGACCATGGCTTGCTATGGATTAAGGATGCACCTATGTATGGGGAAGCCACAAATGAAGAGATAGAGAATTTCATTGATCGGTTCATAACAACATACATATCTAAGTTTTCTTATGAACCCAAACACATCCAATAGCACAAGCACAGGAACACATGCAGAAAAAGGAGCAACATTTGTCGTTTTCATTTTCCTCGACTACCCATGCGCATCACTAAGGTGCTATTTCCATTGTTAAGCAACAAAGTCACAAGAACTGCAAAAGATAACTTCAAAAAAATTACACTGGCCTTGGAAAATGGCACGACACATTTCAAAGACTTTGACTCGTTCCTTGGCACATTGTCGATGTTAGAGACCATTACATTGAGGCGCTATAAAGCCACATTGTCCAGCCCACCCTCTTCATCAAAAGACACCCTAAAGACATCTTCACAAACAACTTCAATCCAACAGTGTGCAAGCTTTGGGGAGCTAATACTCACATCCAATTCGTCTTAAACCCTCATGAAACCGCATCATACTGTACATTATACATGACAAAGGTGGACAAGGCAACAAGTGAAGCCATTAAGCAAGCGTACGAACAATGCATGCAAACAAATGCTCCCACAAGTGAGTGTGTAAGTAGAGTCGGCAATGCAATATTGAACACAGAACACCTGAGCGCGCAACAAGAAGTATACTTATCCCTTCCGCTGCCTTTGACTAGCAGCATGAGAGAATTTATCTACATCAACACCAGCCCACCTAAAAATTAAACCATGATCTTAAAGAGACATTCCCAGCTTGAAAGAATGGACCCTGAAAGTAGTGACATTTCTTCAATGATATTATCACAAAGTACACACCTCGAGCCCATAACTTTTCAAACGTTTGTCTTGCAGAATACACAAGCAAGTACTCGCACAATGGTCACAATCTCAGGAAATGCAAGCGAGCTAGAATTATTCACTACAACAATCACAGCAAGCAAAAGCATCTAGACAATCACTACCACGAGCTTTGCTTACTTTACTTACCATTCATAGAGAAAGAGCACACACTAGATGACGAGAACCAAACATGGCATGACATGTACACTGCAAAGTATGACCTCATTGACACCAACAAATCAAAGTTCACCAAACATATGATCGAAATGCAATGACAACGTATAACAACCACATCATCAATGCCATCGTCCGAAACAAGTATTCGCAACAAGGAAAATGATGCCATGTTTGACCTTTAGCATGAGCTTCATGCCCCCTCCAAAGTGCCATACATCCAATAGTCACAACATTTCACATATCGACTCATGCCCAATGAGGAATACCATCATTCCCTACGTATGCTCAACACAGAGCAACGCCTTTTGATCGAGGATATACTATTAAAGAGATGCTTGGGCGATAGATCTCCCCTTTCTTTATTCTTATCAGGAAATGCAGGAACGCGCAAAACCTTCACATTGCTTGTGCTAGTGCAAGCTCTTCTCAGGTCTTATTCACATGAAGAAACAATAGACATTAACCTGTCAAAGGTGTTGCTTCTAGCATACATGGGCAAAGCTGCCTACAACATCGGTGGAACTACACTTCACTCAGCCTTGCATTTGCCATTGTTGTCAAGCACATACAGAAGCCTTTCGGGCAAGGCACTGCAAGCACTGACCCAATTGTACAAAGATGTGAAGCTCCTGGTTATTGATGAAATATCCCTTGTCGGCCTGAACACATTCATAGCGTGTGACATGTGCATGCGAGAAATCAAGCACAACCATGGAGATCCCTTCGGAAGAGTGGACGTTATATTTTGTGGTGATTTATGCCAAGCAAGATCCCAACATAGGATGCTTGGGTTTTCTCTTCCAAGGCCACAAAACTAGCTATGGAACCCTCAATGTGGACCACAAACGTCATGTACTATGAATTAAACACCCCAACACGCCAACAAAACTCCACTTTTTTAGATCATCTCAACCGCATCCGGTCAGGTGCAATAACTATGCAAGACATTGTCTAGCTTAACCAGCTATACTTTCATCGGCCACCTAAAACGGAATCCACTCCGCATCTCTTCTCTACCAATGCTGCAAAGGACAAACACAATGATGAGGTCTTTGAACTCCTCTCTACAAATCCCCACTTCTTAAAAGCCAAAGACATACGCCATTGCACATGCAGTAAGACCATTCGCATTCCATCCCTCCAAAGGTGACAGGAGGCTTGCACAACGAAATACGGCTGAAAGAAGGTAGCATCATCGAAATTTGTTCCGAAAACTTGGACATCTCGGATGGCCTAGTCAACAGAGTAGAAGGGTTCTTTAGGCATGTAGACATTAAGAAGTGTTCCCCAATTGTTTGGATTGAGTTCGCAAACCCAAAGGTTGGCAAGAATACACGTCATGCCCACTCCTCTTTATACTTAGAGAGCATCCGTCAGAATTGGACACCAATCCATCAAATATCACGCGAATTTCAAATAGGAAAGAATCATTTGAATACAATATGTCGCCTTCAATTTCCAATACAGCCAGTTGCAACTAGAATGATCCACCATTCACAGGGACTGTCGATGGACGTAATAGCCTTTGATCCTAATGGGATCAAAGCCCATGGTTTAGCTTACACAACCCTATCTCGTGTACACGACCCTAACTTTCTCTACCTAATATCACCATTGGAACTTAAGCACATAAAAATTGACCCTGCAGTACTCCAAGAAATCAACTGGCTTAGAAGAACTCATGCTTGGACATCAAAACAAAAAGACTTTTCTCAAGGAAGTACAAAGACTTACACATTGCAATCTCTTAACACAAGATCATTCCACGTGCATAGAGTTGATATTGTCGCATGCAAGAGCATCCTGTCCGCTGAATTCCTTTGCTTGCAAGAGCTGCACTGTCACTCATCCACTGACCACAGCATTGAAAGCTTTCAACATGTCTATGGATGTGAAGGATTTGGGGTGGCCACATATTACAAAAGTGCATCCACGATTACTCAAAAAGAATTCTACTATGAAAGGGGTGTTGAATGCCTTCATACAATATTGAATTCAACAAAAAATGGGACAATAGCAATTACAAATGTCTACAAATCCCCTAAAGCAAAAGCATAAACTCCACTACACATCGTCCACAAGATCACACATTCTATCATGCCATGTGTCCCTCACTTCATTGCAAGAGACTTCAATATATGCTACAGAAAAGATAGCACTACTTTGCACAAATTGCAACACTTCATGAGTCAGCACAACATCGTTCAAATGATCAACGAGCCCTCAATAATAAAAGGTTTGATGATTGACCATATTTGGGTCCAAGACACTGTGTAGAGCGAGGTGCACAACAGGGACACACTACATATACTAGTCAGACCATTCACTCGTGTACACGACAATTCCAAGTACTTGAAAGAGGCAGGTCGATTGAATGAAATTCATCTTGTTTGGAAGTGCATTCATTCCCTCTCTCTCCTCTTGTGTTAAATTTGACCCACTATGTCCAAAGTTTTGCAAGCCTCCAAACTCCCTACTTGTGTCCCTAGGGCTAAAATGAAAAGAATGGCTCATCACCTGCTATTATAATAGTTGAGCGATAGCCTCAACAACTATTATAATAGCAGGTGATGAGCCAAATCTTTTGCCCTTGTTATGTTAGAATTTGATACATGTGATGGGAGTCCCTTTGTAAACACACAAGAATTTAGAACAAGAGGATGGGGCTTACACAAGGAGTGATTGCGTATCTGTTGTTCCTTTCTCATGGGAGGAGAAACCACGCACCCCCAAAGGAAGATTGAAAGCTATGTCAGATGCGGAGTTGATTTGCAAAGCAAGAGATCTTGGTGGCCACAAAATCAGAGGCAAAGAATCAAGCATTCAACATCAACTTCAAATGCATCTGGAAATTCTTGGATGACAAGTTCGAGGAAGAGCTGCTGCCCTACAGCGGTGAACGTCTCAGTTTGGAGGAGATGATGAAGGAGAAAGGGCCAGTGTGGGACATGATTGTAGCCTCAAAACTGGACAAAAGATGCAACTGAGGCCTATTGCAAATTACCTTAGCACTTCCTTTCCATGCACAAACATGAACTATGGGGCAATTTAGAGGGAGGAACCAACACCATGTACAAGCACAAAGCTAAATTCCAAGAAAATCCTTCAAATTACAAAACATGATCTATAATATGCTATTCAATATTGTTGCTTTTCCTTATGTAAGCTCTGACATTGTTTCTTTGTGAGTGCATGTATTGTTGTGGTTGCCATTATGCTTGTGACAACCAATTTTGTGACCTTGATCATGTGGCAAACCGCCATCTACCAAGTCTTGGCCTTCACAACCATTTTCACTTTCATCGAGCTCATGTACTTCTCTCGAGGAGGTTCTCAACCAAGGCCACGAGCTCGAGGTGAGCCGAGTTTCAGGCATTGGTCTCCTCAACACGTAGCTAGTGACGGGGTTATCGCCCATCTACTCACACTTCATCGAAACCTCCCAACGATGCACGAGGTGGTGGTGTTCATGAGGGTGACAAGCGTACCAGAGGAGGAGAGGTTTCTGGTGAGGAGGGTGGGGGGGAGGCAGGGAGGGATAAATCTAGAGGCGAGGGTACTACTAGCAGAATTATTTCCAAGGTATGATTTCTTCAGGCTAAGGCTTTACAATTTATTATTGACCTTCCATTGCTTTTCCATCTCTGCCCTATAGGGTCAGGAGCAACAACAATTGTGATGAGGGGCATAGTCAGCATCCTATGGTTAGAGCTTCTTAGGCACTTGCAGGCACTACACACAATTTTGCAAAGAAATTAAGCACAAGCACTGATTATCTAAGAGAAAAGTATGCTTGAAAATAAAACTTTGTGGGTTGTCGAGCAAAATCCTTTCAAAAACTCTACAAAACGGCAACAGAGTGCACTAATCAAGCTCAAAACCCCTGCAATGGTGCAACAAAGTGGCCGAACATATATTCCTACAATCAAGCATGGTAGTTGACCACCCAAAAAGAAAATAAAGAACTAGACATGATTGGAGTCTTAGATACATAGGATAGAAAGTGGAAGTTCTATTACAAGTTCCACTTTCACATGTTCATGTGTAGATCAACTTTCTACAACAACACAGACAGGCCTTTGATGATTTCACATTTGTCATTTTCGTAAAGAATATATATATGTTTCTCCAAGATTCATTTGTCTTCAATGTCTCTAGTGTGATCGTGCCTTGAGATTCGCTTCTTTCATCATCCCTCTCGACCACTATATTCAAGACTTTTTTGCTACACAACAAAATTTCATGTCACTTCTTGCATGTCTTGACTTTAGTACCAATCGTTTGTCTTAATTGGCCTGCCATGGGAGGCCTGAGTGAAGGTTGGCTATCAAAAGTCAACATTAATGTATTTCATGTTTTTTGGATCCGTTAGGACGTGTAAATTGTTGGTTGGCAAGGTCCTAACACACGGCCTCCTATCTCGGACTTCCTTTTTTGCGTGGGTTTTTTGTCGACCATTCTTCTAATAACGTATGCATGCGGATGGTAGTGGATCCTAGGGAGGTGTATTCTTGGGCACGGATGGCAGCGGATTCTATGAGGTCTTTGATCAGTTCTATGGCGGTGGAGCGAATCATGGAGCAGCTAGGCGAGACGGTATGGGCGAAGTTGCACTTCCTAATTTGGCTCGTCATTGCTGCCTACAAGATAACCAGTTTATGCATGCAGTGTGAATCCACTGCAATGATCATGCATGCAATGTTAGTTGTTGAGGCTATGGCTGAGCGTGAATTGAGTAGTGAAGGCAGTGCTGGACACCTAGTTTATACCGATTCGACCCATGGAGGACATAGTTCCCCACAATCAATGGACACGGGATCACAATCTTCTTACTGGGATTCTCTGCCTCCACAGTGAAATTCATGTTGGTCTGAAGATAGTGCAGAGCTTCTACAGATGCATCTGACTGAAGAGGTGCAGTCGTCAACTTGAACTCGGAGATGTGAGCACCTGTAGCCTAAATATTTGTCTTCCTTGGTTATTGCATAGTTTTGGGTAGAAAAGCCTTGATGTTGCTTCTGTTATTGATTAACTCTAGCTGTTTGACTTTGATGCGCTTTAAACTTTGTAAAGTTTTGAGAATTTCCATTTCTTGTGTTTTAATTTTGTGCTATGGAGTGTGATTTGCCTACGTGTTTAAATGTAACATATGCTAATAAGTAAAGACATTTTATTCTGATAAGTAAACCAACAGAGAGCAATACAACATGCAATTCAAATAGATATCTTGATTGAAATACATTAAAAAAATCTTTATGAATATGTGTCATTTGAGACACATCAACCTCGTTCTTTTAAATTCATACACTGATAGTTGATTTCTCACTTGTTACATCCTAGACACTGAAGATGAAGGAAGGGTCGATTTCAACTGTTACAGGCACTATCAGTGTGGTGATCATAAAGGTAGACGGCGAAGGAGGCCCAATTGACCAAATCATTATGGCTGATGGTCCACGCGACCAAGATCGTGCTACTATAATTTTTGACCAAAAACATTTAGTTTACTTTAGAACCTCTCAACACAAAGTCCTAAAACTACTCATTTGTTAGAGCTTGCATTTGTCAAGGACTGGAAGAGCATCTTGACACGCCTCATCCAAGAGTCCAACGAACATGGGATTGTCATGTACACCCTCAAAAATGTTTCATACATGATAACGAAGAATACTTTGGGCTTCTACGACTTCTCCATCTTAGTTGAGACACCTGACAGCAACAAGAAAGCAGACTTCAACAAGTGTTCATGGCTCAAGTGTCAAAGCTTGGCTATGGCCAAAGAGTAATCTCAAATTGCCCTCACCTTCCAAAGTTCATGCAATCATATTTCTAACCTTTGAATTGTCTTTGAATAGGTCTCAGGCATTCTACACTTCATGAATATAAATGCCTAATTAGTGGAGTTCTAGTGTGGTAACTGTGGTGGTATGCGTGTTAGCTGTGATCCAAAACACCCTTACTGCTACACTTGCAAGTCAATTCAGTTCATTTTGAAGGTCATTGTCTTGAAGGGGCGAATTGTTGAGAGATATGGTGCCATGAGCACTTGTAGAGCAAAGGTATGAGCAAAGGGTAAGCTGCCACATGGCATAGAGGAGATATCCCACATGTGAGCAAGCAAAATGGATGTAAGTACCCTCACCTATAAAAGGGAGGTTCATTTGAAGGAATGTCAATCAAGCACTTTGCACTATCTCAAGATTCTCTTTATGAGTCCAAGTTAATCTATCTTGGAACCTAATTGACTTGAGATACATGTCATGAGCACTCTCTTCATCATGCTTGCACTTAGGTTGCATCCTCCATAGATTAGTGTTGTATTAGGATGTTGTCTTAGTGACTAGGAGAGTAGGATCCTCACTTTGTCATGGTATCAGAGCCCAGGTTTAGTCTCCTAGATTAGTTGTAGGTTGCCTTAGGAGCACATGTTTTCTCCTAGGTTAGTTTTTAGTTTTTTAGATTGAAAGAATTCCGTCCATGAGAGATGAAGATTTCCGTTCAATTGTTTTGTGAGAGTTCCATTGTGAAAAGAGAGAGCTCTTGTGAGTCCACTCTTTATGCGGAGAGAGAGAGAGAGAGAGAGAGAGAGAGAGAGAGCTTAAAGCTCTGAGTGGCATATCACAAGCTACTAGGTTCCTCCTGTAGAGATTGCTTCCGGCAAGAGTTTTGGATAGGATATGTTGCAATATCTATGCTGAAAACATTTGAAACAGCTTTGGCAAGCTAGTACTAAGAGTTTTTACGACACGACTCAGCCAAAGGCAGCCAAAGCTTCAACAACACGCAGACTCCAACTTATATGATCTACAGCGACCTCCAACACCGAATGTTTATCAGTGCTCCAGCAGCCACACAAGCCTCGGCCTCCAACCGCTCTTCATCGCCGTCGTCGCTGAAGCTTCACAGATCTTCTATCTTTCTTCAAGGTTCCCTTAGTTTGACACGTGGTAGTCAAAGACGAAGACACGTGGCAGATAAGCCACTAGTCTACAAAGGGCCACGTGGCAAGATAAGGTGGTAATGTTAACTGTGGTTAAGTTAACTGTTCAGGTCAGTTAAACCTTGGTACAGTCTAAGTAACTGTGGTTAACTAAACTGGGGTAATTGGTCACTAAACTGCCACCTAAGCACACAGCCCCTGCTAAGCACAGTTTGTAAGCAGCATGTGAATCTATGTGCCACATCATCAAAGGCCCCTCTTCTTCACAAAAGCTTCAACAAGCCATAACTTCCAATCCAGGAAGAATTTGGACACACTCCAAAAAGGAAAAGTGATCGTCTTTTCAAGCTCTACGCACCTGTCAACTCAGATTTTCTGTATGCAATTAGACACTGCCAGATTTGAAAGTATCATCAAACTGGTAAGACCTTTGCAATGGCAATCCGCACTCCAACTGTTGAGAAGTTCACCGGGGATGGATTTCACACATGGTCTACACAAATGAGATATCTTCTGATGCACCAAAAGCTTTGGAAGATTGTAAAAGAAGATATACCCACTGCACAAAATGATGCTTGAAAGGAAAAAGATGAAGCAGCACTATCACTCATTGGATTGCACTTGGGTCCAAACATAATTCATCATATAGACTCTAAGGATCATGCCAAGGATGCATGGGATGAGTTGAACACAGTGTATGGTGCAAAAGCCAAAAACCAAGAAATCCATCTTAAAATTGAATTCTATGGTATGCACATGGGCTTCAATGCACCCATGGCACAATTTGTCAACAAAATCAAAAGCATTATGACTCAACTAGAGGGCATAAATGCAAAAGTAGGAGAGAAAGATGCACTTGCAATTCTCCTTAAAAGCATGCCTGCAGAGTATAGTGCATTGACAACCACTTTGAAGAATTTGCCAGATCCAAAGTTTGAAGAATGTGTATCCTCTCTTCTCGAAAAAGAAAGAGAGTTAAAGGCATCCACATCGACATCGACATCAACATACAACAGCTATAATGAAGAACAAGCACTATTCAGTAAAACATCAGTGAAATGCTACCATTGCGGAAGGATGGGTCACTATCAAAGTGACTGCAGATTGAAGAACAAACCAAAGTGTCACCATTGCAAGAAGCTCGGACACAAGGAAGAAGATTGCAGATTAAAGAATCAACAAGTCAACTACATGGAGTCATCATCAAGCCATGAGCCAAAAGGTGACATCAATGGAATGTATTGAAAAGCAAAAACCTTGCCAACCTTGCCTATTATGTTTTGTAATCAAACCTGACCACCTGAGAGTAGCTATGAAAGCACCCAGGGGAGGTATTGACATGTAGAAGCCACACTTGACCACCTTAAGTAGCAATGCATGCACTAAGGGGAGGTGATGGATTTGTAACTCACATTTAACCACCTTGCAGTAGCCAAAGGATCATGGCACCAAGGGGAGGTGTTGAGAGATATGGTGCCATGAGCACTTGTAGAGCAAAGGTATGAGCAAAGGGTAAGCTGCCACATGGCATAGAGGAGATATCCCACATGTGAGCAAGCAAAATGGATGTAAGTACCCTCACCTATAAAAGGGAGGTTCATTTGAAGGAATGTCAATCAAGCACTTTGCACTATCTCAAGATTCTCTTTATGAGTCCAAGTTAATCTATCTTGGAACCTAATTGACTTGAGATACATGTCATGAGCACTCTCTTCATCATGCTTGCACTTAGGTTGCATCCTCCGTAGATTAGTGTTGTATTAGGATGTTGTCTTAGTGACTAGGAGAGTAGGATCCTCACTTTGTCACGAATCTACAGCTGCGATGGAAATGATGTATCTATGACCATCCGAGGAGCACAGGTGGATGCTTTGCTTCAGTTTTAGACACCTTTCTTGGATTTGTATGCAGAGAATGTTTTGTCTGTTTGATCCATGCTCATAGCCATAAAACCAACTAGAAGTTTCACTATCAATAGTTCTAGTCACTTGGTGGCATTTGAAGCAAACACTTAAGGAGTGCCATTGTAGTTGCTCATCCTTTCTTGCAATAAAGTTTGCCTACTTTGTGGCTTTGGTTCACAGTTTCATTTGTTCTTCTTTTGTTCCTCCACTTTCTATGTTGTAATAGCAATCAACATGTCTTCGCATGTTGACATAAAAAAACACAACACAGAGAGACACAAAGTTTATGAGAATGCACCCACAAAACTATGATGTCGTGCCATTCTTTTCATTTTAGCATTGGGGGCACAGGTAGGGAGTTTGGACATAGTGGGTCAAATTTCTTGCTTGGGTTTATCATTTGATGTATATAGTAAGAGGGTTCACAAAACATCTTCAACACCTTGTAGGTGACCAATTCTACATTTTCATGTCTTCTCACTGTATTATCATCACAATGGCATTTCTTTTCTTCGTAAACTATACTCTTTCATCCCATTTATAGATTTTCGCTCTTCCAGAAGATTGAGTCGCATAGTCTCTCCTCATGTAGACTTCTGGACAAGTATCCCTCACGTGTAGCTGAAAAATTAGCCTTAATATATATCTAGAGATCCCTTGATTATACATTTGTCAAGAATTTTTCCAAAGCAAGGATTTTGGGATATTTGTGATCAAGGGATTGCTCTAAGGTGCATGTGTGCATCTAGTAGCAGTCACATGTTTGTGTGTGTGAAGCACACTTAATGCTATCTAGGACCATGACCATGGTAGGAGGGCACCCTCTTCAGGAGGTGCCAATTTAGGAAGTCCCTATGATGTAGGGATGATTGCCTTTGATGTAGGAGAGGTGCCTATGATCTAGGCCACCCTCTCTCCCACTCTATAAATGAGAGGCTTCTCTCTCACAATCAATAGAATACACATTTTGGTCTTCTCTGGTGTTTTCAACTCTTGTCATGATGCATATCTTCTCTCCCATCACTCCCCAACATGTGGTATCAAAGCCCTAGGTTTTAGAAAACCCTTTAGCCCCCTATTTCGCCACATCATCATCTTCCTCAATTCCATCTCCTTCTCTCCATTTTGCCTCTTTCTTGGAGATTTTTGTAAGAGCTTGTTCTCCTCTGTAGTGCGCTATTCTTCAAACCCTCTGAATTATAGTTCCACCTTAGTAGGGTGCACCTCCACCTCACAAATTTTCCCAATATTTGCCCTCTATAGCTCGTGCCGACACAAACTTCACCCGATGAACTTCTGCACAATTCAACTTCTACAATCACAATTTTGACTTGCCCTTTGAGCACAAGTTGAGCGAAGCTGCAAGGTAATCTCTAATGAATTTTGAGCCCAAATGGTTGCTGGAGTGAGGAGAATTTAAAGAAAAAGCATTCAAACTTTTTCAACTTGGCTATGGCAACCTGACGCACAATTGCACCTATCCTCTGGTGTAGCCCTTGGCTGATATACAAGCTTTATTTCTGATTCAAAATCCCTTTAATTTCTTCTTCTATCAATGCAAAATTTGGTCTCCAAGATTGCTACTATTTATGGTTACTTGGCCAGCACTAGGACGTTTTTTCAAATTCTGAAATCCTGTGCTTCCACATGGCACAATATACACCCTTAGATTTTTCTAATTCTGAAAGCCCAAAAGCCCAAAAGCTTTTTTTTAAAATTCTGAAAGCCCAAAAGCTTTGCTTTGAAAGCTTTTGAAAAGCTGCATAAAAAGCCATGGCAAAACCTTTAAATATAGGCGAAACATTGTAATTTCAAGTGTGTTGCTGTTTCTTCATCATTCATCATCACCATCAGGTTTGCTTCTACTTCCTTACTTGCCAATCCATGTAGGGAATACCTGTTTCGTAGACAACCATTCCGCAGCGAATTGGGAATCTTGCTATAGAAATTTCTGATTTTGCAGTTTTTTTCCACCTTCCCTCTTTGCTCGAATATACCATTTCTCGTAGCAAGGCCACTGCCAGTTCGGGTCGTTCACATCCCCCATGCATTCTTGGGACTCAGCGTTCATCTCGCTGCAGCAGAGGCACGATTAGTCTCTAAGTCGCTTTTGTGCATTTGAAGCAAAGTATAAGACACAGAACTTGTGCAAAGATGAAACGTCTAGTCTTTACCTCAACGTGTCCTCGTTGGGAAGGAAGGCGGAAGAACGATTGCGTTTAACAATATGAACCCAGGCGAGACGGCTATGATCGAAGGCGGCGCTTTCCAAGACGTTGGACACCGCTCCAAAGTTCCCAAAGAAATTGTCCGCCATGGCTAAACCTTCCAGTGAGTGGGAAAGGAGTGAGTGCTCACAACGACTGCCGCTATGAAATGAGTTTGCGGAGCTACGAATATATCGATGTGCAGGCGTGACTAGACGCTCAAGAGGAAGCTTCAAATCCGCATGCCAAACAAGAGCATTCCGCCCAAGGTCACGATCGCTGCCGCAACAACTCCGAATATGACCTTTCGATTCTGATGGTGCGACACCCGATTCTCGGTGTCGCAGATTCGGTGCACAATTTCTCCACAGAGCCCTGGGTTTCCTGTTAAATTTGTAACAGATGCATTATTGAAGGGCGCTATCAGGCCCAGTAAACTTGTTGACGGAGAGATCAAGCACATTTAAATTCTTAAGATTTCCCAGGATACGTGGTAAGTTACCACTGAGCTGGTTGCTCGCTAGGTTCAAACTGATCAATTCAACGCAACTGCTCAGGCCAGGGGGAATGTTGCCCGACAGTCTCTTTTATGAAATCAGAAAGCTTGAAGCACGGACAGCGGTGTAATGGAGAGTCTGCGAGACTTATGTATCCCAAAATTGCCACGACGATGCACTCTACCTTATGTCAAATATCTGTAGATTGACGAGTCCAACAAGCTGATGGAGTATTTGATTGGATGAATTACAGCTCAAATTCAAAGCCAGAGTCATTACGAAAAGCTTCAATATCATGAATTACAGCTCAAATTCAAAGCCAGAGTCATCACGAAAAGCAGAGAATTGTTAGATAGACAATCTCAATATTCCTGAGTGATCGAGTTTGAATGTGAATGCAGCAGAGGTTCAATATCCCTGTGGTGACGGTGTTTGAATCTGAATGAATGCTAGGGGCTAAGCGAAGATTGTTGCTGCTCTTACGAGATAAGGGAGAGTTGCGAACTAAGAAGAGAAGAGAAGAGACAGGGTTGAGAGTAGTGGCTGTGGGACGTAAGGCGAGGCTTGCAATTGTATGAAGCAAATGTGGAAACTATACGGGAGTTTGTACGAAAGCTCTTTGCAAGGAGCCTCCTTGAAACCTCCACACGTCAAAGCTTGCAATGAAATGTCGTTCATGTATCGTGTTAAATCCAATGCTTTTGTATCCAACCCGTATATACCTGCAAGACGACGGGTTGCATGTTAGGGACTCCACAACCAGACAGTCGCCTGGCTTTCTAGGCGAGATAGAGATCTGCAAAAGCTCACCTAGAATGTTTTTCGTGGTAGGATCTGAATGACCAATTGCACATATGCTAACAAACATATCCAAACATGTTGAACACGAGGAATGCATATTGACTAATCATGATTGTTTTTCAGATTCCAACACTCTAGCAAAGAAATAGGCCACTTGTCGTCGAGCTGTGGACGTCAGAAAGGATACTCCACGTAAGTACAATGTACGGTCATTTCAATTCTGAAATGTTTCTGCACCGTCTGTTGCTCTGGTCTGCATTAATGCGCTACACCTCCAACACTGGAGGTGACTATTCGAAACGGGGGGATGGCACGTTCCCCTATGATATATAATTTTTGGAGAGACATGTGCCGGCTCTCCACCATACATTACGTATGGTTTTTTTTTTAAAAACTCCTCATCTTGAGCACGCACACTTCTTTGCACATTCTGTTTCCGCAAGGGAACATTACATTTGCTTGGTTCGACCAACATACTAATCATGTCTGCAACACTTCTGTTTTCGAGATGTTTGCAGCCTCCAAACGAGTGTCTTCTCCTAAAGGTACGCACAACAAAATGTATTTGCTTGATTCAATTTATTTTATCAATTCTTTCACCTTCTAAAGATAGAGGTTCAGTCCATTTTGTTTTTCCTGTTGCGTTTAGACAAAACCACGTGAGTGAAATTGTAGCATGCTTGATTCAATTTATTTTATCAATTCTTTCACCTTCTAAAGATAGAGGTTCAGTCCATTTTGTTTTTCCTGTTGCGTTTAGACAAAACCACGTGAGTGAAATTGTAGCAAAGTTTCGGATGGTTTTTATTATTAATCCATGTAGGTGTTTAAACCTGAACATAAGACATCGATTCATGTCACGATGTAGAAATGACCACCGGAAACTCCTTCGAACATGACCATTCGTCAACGCTCAGAGCAGCCAGAGATCGAGCTATTCAACTTGATATAACATCAAGAAAGATGTCCTTGAGGCCAGCTACGTCATCGTGGTTGACCATCGCAGATAGATACAAGCAATGGGTTAGTAATTGCGCGGCTATTTTCTCTAGCCTTCAAATCTGCGGTGTCTGTGGCATAACCACGCTAGTGTCTGCAAACCAAAGGATCGTTTCTTCGCAAGGCATAGGGATCTCAAGCCACACCGCCGCACTCGGAAACATGATACTTTTGGATGCCTGCGAGAATATGGGCATGCAAGTGACTTACTGGAAATGCCAAAGCTGCACACGAGATGCCCAGCGGAGCAGATACATTGTGCGGTTGATGCCACAGTACTCTCGGCAGTTGCTTAAAACAAACCACCTCCACACGCAACTGCTAAGCATCATAGATGTATCCATTTCAGTTACCACGACTGCAAATGCGATTGCTCGTGGCACACTCGATCGAAGGTCACTTCTAGACAATCCTCTGATATCTTGGCGAAACGTCCCACTAAGCTCGGCTCAAGAAATCGTGACGAACGAGCTGTCAGGTGTGCTCGCATACAACATCGAGAACAATCCAATATTGCGCAAGTACAATTCTTTAGCAGAGCATGCGGACATCAAGATGGGTATGTGCATCTTGAGTCCTCAAACCATTGCAGGTATCTTGGAACTACACGATGAGACAGCTCCCTTCGAGTTAATGTCAATAGCGGAATCTCAGCCTGAGCTCCTGCTTTTGCAAAACATGGTGGACCCCGCGAACCGTCGCGCCTTTGATGCACGGGACAAGCATGAGTTTGCCTCCATACAGCTACGGGGTACAGAAATGCTTTCAGAGAGGGTCGCTTTATTCCACGTCGACGGAGTAGCAGCAGCTGGCAGTGCGTGCGTTGACATAACCATGGAGTCAGCAGTGTTCCCATTCCTGTTCCCTTTCGGACGGGGCTACTATGATGGCTGCATACAGTTCAGCAACTATGTGAAAATGAGAATATGCACCTTATTCTCTATCTACACGCTCTACAAGCCGTACCTGTTGATCATGTTCCAGTTAAAACAGGCAGTGATGATTGCCAATTCAAGCAACTCTACATGCTTGCAACGAGACATCGACCAATATAGGAAAGCCAACCCTGCCATGACCGATGAAGACGCAATGAGACACGTGCTTCACTACAGCATGCCATCAACAATGCCGGGGTCCCCATCGTGGCATCGACGGCAACTGAAGGACCTCATAACGATGGTCGATGCTTAGGGCCTCCCAGATTTCTTTCTGACATTCACTGCAGACGAGGTCACCGATACACGGTGGCAAGAAATTAATGTGATCGAGAGCATCGCAACGCATTATAATGCGCAATTCACTTGGAAGGACTGTCCTGTTGAATGCGTGGCACTTTTCCACGCACGCTTCCACATGTTCATGCGCAAGCATTTGCTTTCATCCGACGGTCTGCTTGGCCGAATACAACACCATGTCGTTCGTTATGAGATACAAAACAGGGGCTCCCTACACGCCCATGTCATATTGTGGGTCCACCATGATGATCGTCGGCGAATTGCAAATGAGATTGCAGCTTACGTCCCCAGGGACGAGGCCCTGGATCCTCGAAACACAAGGCTGCGAGAACTAGTTCTCAGGAAGCAATCGCACGTATGCAGGAAAGCGTGCTACGTCGGACCGTCACACCACAGTTGCAAGCACGGCTTCCCTTTCGCAACACAGCCAGAATATGAACCCATCCTCGACCCTCTGACGCAACGTTGGTTGTATTACCGGCCGAGACATGCACACCAAAACGTCGTCCCCTACCACCCTTCCGTGTTACTGTTGTGGGGTGCGCACATGAACATACAGCGGGTGACAAACTCTTCAATCTCTCACTACCTCCTCAAGTACGCGATGAAATCTGAACCAATGGGCAAACTGAACATCCGTTCAGAAGACGCCTCACGTTTGGGGTTGCAACATCTCGACGAAGTAAAGCTGAAACTCATCGCTGCGAGCCTCCTATCAAAACCAACCTCTCCAACAGAGGCCGCGCTAAACTGCATGCAGATACCAATAATCACAAGGAGCGAGACCGTTCACTATGTCGACTCCTCGCCACCATCTCTAAGACAACGCATCGTCTCGCGAAACAACAACGTCACCCTGCACCCGGTCGACATATACTGCGGGAGACCGAGCGTCATCGAGGAGAGCACGTTCTACGATTACCATAGGCAATATGTGATACGAAAGCCCAAGGAAACGCAACGTGGAACGGTCGGTCTTGACCTCTTCGGCAACAGGATCGCAAAATGTGAGCGAGTAGTCAGATTCACTGACTACCACCCTGGACATCAACCAGAGGGGTACTTCTACAACGTGCTCTTGCGAAAACTCAGCTTCAGGAATGAAACGGAGCTCATATCACCTGCCAACATAGCTGGATCCTACTTTGTCGAATGCCAAATGCGCGGCCTCATATTGAGCAACGAGGACCTCGAGATGTATGTGACCGAATACACGCAAAGGAACTTGCTAGCGACTGACCACACGGACCAGTTGATCAATATGATATTGCAAAAGGTTGCGATCATCCGAGACTGCCCGATGGAAGCGCCTAACATCGACCAGCAAACCGTCGAAGGGCCAACACGCGCGAGGATGTTGCAAAAAATGGCCGAGTTTCGCACCGTCGCCAATGCCGCATTGACAGTAGAACAACAAAGAGTCTTCGAAAGCTTGGCTTCAACAAGCTCGGGGCTACACGTTGTCTGTGGAACACCAGGTAGCGGCAAAAGCTTCTTGATACGATACTATGTTTCGCATCTGGTAGCGCAAAACAAAACGGCAATACTCTGTGCATCAACAGGGGCGGCTGCGACGCGGCTGAGCGGGATTGCAACCACTGTACACTACCAATTCAAGATCCCTGTGCGCAGCAGTCAATACCCACTGAACATCCATGAGACGGATGAACGACACCTCGCAATCAAGGAAGCCAACGCGATCATCATTAACGAGATGTCCATGCTAACAAGGATGACTTTCGATCTCGTGGTAAGACAAATCGTCAATGTCACGAATGGCACATTGCATGAGCCATTCAGACACAAAATGCTGATAATTTTTGGAGACCTGGCACAATTACCGCCAGTCTGCAAACACCGCGAGGATCTCTGCGAGCCGTGCCACATCACGTCCTCCGCGCACTGGCCTGCAGCGAAAATGTACCACATGCAATTCTCGGTGCGACATGCACGAGACATGCTGTTCCTGGCATTCTTGCATACCATAAGACTCAGGACGCCCACAACTGACGAGATTTCCGACTGTTTGGGGCAGTGCATTGTCGACAAGGAAGGTGCATGCCACTTCATCGATGCCGAAACAACCATCATTTGCACACACAGAGTCGATGTCGCTACCTTCAACGATGAGCTTGTGGAGAAATTCAACACTCCCGAGACGATTGTGCATGTTCAAATACACAGTAACGCCGCGAGCGAACCAGCTCTCAAAGAATGGTTGGAGGACAAAAGCTTCAACGAGATAGGAAAAATTTGCGTGGGGGCGAAGGCAATGATAACGGAAAACATCGACCTCGCAATAGGTGCCGCAAATGGAGCAATGTGCAAAATCAAGAGCATCAATGCAACTAGCAGGGGGGAAATCAACAGTATCACTGTCGTCGTGGACACAACAGCGGCCGTGCTCACATTACGACGCTCGAAGCATCAGCGAAAGGCAATAAATGGAAAATGGTTCCACAAGTCCACATTTCCACTGACCCTAGCATACGCTATCACGGGACACAAATCCCAAGGCGCAACCATATCCAACAAAGCGCTGCTCATATTCCGAGGAGTGTTTGCCCCTGGCCTGGCATACGTGATGTTGTCCAGAGTGACTGAGAGAACGAGGCTGCGCATACTACATTGCCCACATCCAGACATATTTAGATCAATTCCACGAGAGTTCTCATAGCCGACAACACAACCACGCGCATAAAGGTATTCACTACCAGAGATTGAAAAAGGCAGAGGCAAGTCATGAATATGTTGCGTCAAACATGCGTGCAAGGAAAATGGTTTTAATATCTTGTCTGTTATCGAGAACAGGTGCAGAGAATCATAAAGCTCGGGACATTGCAGCATAAGACATGGACGCAGACAAGGTAAATTCCACCAGCGTGAAAGAATCTTTTTTTCTTGAAGATTTAAAAAGACGGCTCATTTGAAAAGACGGTGTAATAAGTCGTGCCTGCAAGCAGCTATTTGCGCTATACAAAAGCAACGCGAAGGCAACAAAACCTCCACCAGCAAAGAGGAGGTTCTTCCTAACCACAAAGCAATTCCGGCTAGCAAACAATGCAGGAGAACGTCCGGGAGCTTACATCAACGGCTTCAACACGTATGCAGAACTACGCGACTTCATTGACAACTGCAATAGGCGTTTGCCAGCTAAAAGAGAGCCGGGAGGCTTGAGATTCGCAAATGGTGCGTAATGCTTCCGAAAATTAAAAAAAAACACAACAATTGAGAAAAAGAATTAACGAGTTGCAAGAACAACAAAACTCATCATCGATTGCACTTCTCCTGCAGGACTCCTCAAAGAGATCCTTGTCGAGCTTGACATTGAGTTCGATGAGACCGATAGGATGATGGAAAGTTTGGAGGGGCAGAAGCTACTAGACACGAAGACGAAAGGGATCACAGCGTATGCGTGTGAGCTGCTGCATTACGGGTACAACGTATCCTTGGAGTTGCTGAGGGACACGACGCGCGATCAAGCAACGGCTATACTCGAACAATTCATGGAACAATTTGGAGGGACGCACGACGCGACGCACCCGGTGACGACAATGGAGAAGCTAACGTATATTTTCGACAGGGACTTATACGAGGAGCGCTTCGGTATTGGAAACGATCCTTTCACGGCAACAGAGAAAAACCAGGGCAAGTAAATAAATGCATTCTATTATGGACGTCAAATGAAAAAAAAAGACCGAAAACCTCGATGACTAACGTAATTGTCAATGTTTACGCAGGTACGACATTGAAAGATGCGAGACTCGAGATGAAGAAGGAGCCTCCACTGAAGCGCCCGCGCAAGGGAATCGCGCGAGCCTCGTCGTCTACTGCATCACGTGCAAGCCCAACAACAGAAAGTACATAGGGAGCACGACGGACCTGCCGCGGAGGATCAAACAGCACAATAAAAAACCACCGGCGAAAATGAAAGAGGACTTGCAACGTTACAAGCCCTTTGAAGAAAATTTCGAAATCAAAGTTTTGGAAACAACAGACACCGTAGACAAAGCACGAACTTTAGAGCAGTACTACATAAGGAGCCACAACACAGTAGGTCCATTAGGTTACAACACGCTCGAGGGCCATCTGGCCAGAGCGCGGAAGTACTATTTCCTAAAGCGTAGGAACATAATTTGACCCAAAAAATAAACATTTGTGCCTTCGAAAAAAGGGATCCAATGAAGTTGCAAATGGTCTTGGAACTTTTGTCGCACATGCAATGCAGCTTTGGGTTTGGTTTTTATTTATTATTTATACATTTCTGAAATACATCTCCTCGTCGTTCGCTCGAAGTGGAATGACAATAGATTTGCCTACAATGCAAAGAATAGGAATTTGTCTTTCTCCGAAAAAAAGAAAAACTACGTTTTACTGTCGACATGAACAACATCTCTAAAAAAGGTTGCATGCAATTGAACATCAATCTTCTGCATCATTTCTGACAACGTGACTCATGTGAACCTCAACAAGATAGCAAAAGAGAGAAGTATTCATCAAGAGCCCAGCTGGACAAGCACTCTAGTTCATATTCTTGACAATTTGGGAAATGGATGCTTGATGTAAGTTCAAATATGATAAGGATACTTTATTGACAGTAAATTTTCAATTGGTAATGATTGTTCACAATGCCTAGCTCTTGTTGTTCTTCTAATGCTTCGTATGTGAAAGCAAAAGGGAAGAAGAAGAAAGAAGCACCTAGATATGTCAATAGAAAAGTGACTAAGCTTGTGAAGAAAAAGCCATATTATTATTTTGAAGCAAAAAGACTAGGATTCTCTGATTTCATTGCTTGTAATATGCACTTATATGGTTGATATTTATAGCCATTTGTAAGAGAGCAGACACTGCCTAATCATAAAGGTAAGACCCTCTCATGGCTACCTTTAAAATAGACAAATTCAATGGCCAAGGCTTCCATACTTGGCAAATGAAAATTAAATTTGTGCTTATGAAGGAGAATTTGTGGGATTTAGTCAAGTTAGGGAATCAGTCACCACAAGAGGGTCAATCCACCACTACCAAAGGAAAGGAGAAGGGCACGTGACTCTACTTCAACAACACCAGGATGATGGTAAAAGGCTAGAGAAAGCCTATGCAATCATTGCATTAGGTTTGGGATATGATTATGTGCATCATATTTCTGATTTGGAGATTCCTTATGAGGCTTGGCATAAGTTAGATGTGCTATTTGGTGCTAGCTCTCATAACTCTAAATTGACTTTGAAGATTAAGTTCTTTGAACTAAAGATAAATGGAGACTCTATTGCAGCTCAAATCAACACTATGAGTCATCTTATGACACAATTGGCCTCAGTCAACTCTCCAGTCACTGAAGATGATGCAATGGCTGTGCTCTTGAAGAGTATGCCTCGGGATTTCGACTATGTTGTGACTACTTTGAAGAATCTTCCCCAACCAACACTAGAAAGCATCATCAATGCTCTACAAGAAGAAGAGAGAAAGAAGACTTCAAGGAAGGTAGAAGATCAAACTCAAGCAAGTACAAAGCATGCAAGCATTGTGGAAAGATCAATCATCTTGAAAAAGATTGCTATAGGATCAATCCATGCACTTATTGTGGCAAAAATAATCACCTTGAGAAGTTTTGCAATGAGAAGAAGAAAGACAAAGCAAATATGGTTTAAGAAACAACTTCATCGCAACACATTTTGTGGTAGATAAATATAAAGATTGGGCCTTCTAGAGTCCACAACATCTTTGAACTTTTGTCATCACTTGGTCATGTAGTCAATTTTGAGGTTCCTTGGTACTCCAACATGAATGTCATAGTTATGTGTTTGATCCTTATAGTTTTTGTAAATCACCTCTGGTCACCATATGATGTAGGCCATTTGATATGTCTTTTCCTCCATGGTACCTCTTGCAGACATGAAAAGCTAGGTCCACACAAAGGCCTAAGATTAATCCTTGTGCATGCAAGGGAGATAACCATTTAGGGGGGTCTATCCCATTTTTGTAAACCTTGAACCTTGGGCACTCTTGCTAGCATGAGATCCTAGCCATAGATTTGTCCTTGACCATCATGAGATGGCATGTGAAACTATGTGACTAGATGTATCCTTGATATAGCATGAGGCAAACCCTTGAGGGGGGTATGTTGGGATATTTGTGATCAAGGGCTTCCTCTAAGGTGCATGCGTGCATCTAGTAGCAGTAACAGTCACATGTTTGTGTGTGTGTGTGTGTGTGTGTAGTGAAGCACACTTAGTGCTATCTAGGAGCATGGCACATGTGATTATGCAGTAGAAGGTGCCCTCTTCAGGAGGTGCCAATGATTTAGGAAGTCCCTATGATGTAGGCTTGATTTCCTTTGATGTAGGAGAGGTGCCTATGATCTAGGCCACCCTCTCTCCCACTCTATAAATGAGAGGCTTCTCTCTTACAATCAATAGAACACACATTTTGGTCTTCTCTTGTGTTCTCAACTCTTGTCAAATGATGCATCTCCTCTCTCCCACCACTTCCCAACAAAGGACACTACCAACACTGTGAAAACCACCCAGTTAGCAAGCACATTAGAAAGATTTGACCTTTTTACTACCTTAAGCATAACCAATTCGACATCGAGAGCCATCATAGCATCCTCTTCAAACTCAAACTATGAACCTAGGGATACTATGTTCAAAAATACTGATGGCATTAAAAATAGATTTTTCTAAAAGCTATATGCTTGAAATTTGATTGGTCAACAGTTTGTACGAGTCCAAACAACAACCATGCAATTGTTTGCAAATAAAATGGAGGTTTTTTCATAGTTTTTTTTCTATGGAAGTAGTGCAGATGGTGGAGTCAAGGTTTCAAGGTTGCCAAATAATATCTATGATGTGTTGAAACAAATAAGGCAGTACTTTCCTAGTATGAGAGGAACCATGAAGATCTCGCACATTCAAACAACAATAGAGAAATTGAGCAGATGTACAGCCACTTTTTGAAAGGTGATCTCTCCGATAAACAACGTGATCACATTGTTTTCATGCTAGTTTAAAGCGTAATTAGCGAATGCTAACAACCCATTAATGCAAACGTGACAACATGAACATAATCCTTGTTCATAGGATCAGATTAGCATTGAGCCAAAATCAAACTATAGTAACAATGACTTTGCATGGGGGACCATCTAGTTCACAAGCTTAAATTAGCATTCATTTGGTTCATTAGACTGTAATAACAATAGTTCTCATTCTTATGACCAAGAACTATTGTTATTACAATCTTATGAACTGACTCAATGCTAATCTGATGTCCTGTTTTGATCTTGCCTTTCTTCAACTGACTCTAATAACAATGACTTTGCATGAGGGGCCATCTAGTTCATAGGCTCAGATTAGCATTTAGTTAGAATCACACTCTAATAACAATGACTCTCCATGAGGGAGCATCTAATTCACACGCTCAGTTCATGTATTAATGTCTATGTAAGGATCTACTTAGGTAGAAGGTTAACTACCTCTCTAAGAAGGTATTGATAAGGCAAGTATTTTACCACTGAGATGACCCACTGGAAGAGTGATTGAATCATACATAAAACACAACCCCTTGAGGCATATCTATTGCCCTTGTTATGTTAGAATTTGATACATGTGACAAGAGTCCCTTTGTAAACACATAAGAATTTAGAAAAAGAGGATGGGGCTTACACAAGAAGTGATTGTGCATCTGTTGTTCCTTTCTCCTGGGAAGAGAAACCATGCACCTCTAAAAGAAGATTGGAAGCTGTGTCGCTGATTTGCAAAGAAAGAGATCTTGGTGGCCACAAAATCAAAGGTAAAGAATCAAGCATTCAACATCGACTTCAAACACATCTGGAAATTCTTGGATGACAAGTTCGAGGGGGAGTTGCCGCCCTACATAGCGGTGAACCTCTTAGTTTGGAGGAGATGATGAAGGAGAAAGGGTCAGTGTGGGATGTGATTGCAGCCTCAAAATTGGACAAAAGAGGCAATTGAGACCTATTGCAAAGTACCTTAGCACTCCATTTGCATGCACAAACATGAACTATGGGGCAATTTAGAGGGAGGACCAATGCCATGTACACGCACAAAGCTATATTCCAAGAAAATACTTCAAGATTGCAAGACATGATCTATAATATGCTATTCAATAGTGTTGCTTTTCCTTATGTAAGCTTTGACATTGTTTCTTCGCTAGTGCAGTATTGTTGTGGTTGCCGTTATGCTTGTGACAACCAATTTTATGATGATGATCATGCTCATGGTCTAGCAAACCGCCATCTACCAAGTCTTGGCCTTCGCAAAACCATTTTCACTTTCATCGAGCTCATGTACTTCTCTTCCAACCTTTACAAGTTCAACCAGGGAGGCTACTTACCCATTGCCTTTGTAGCCATTCTCCTCCTCATCATGTACGTTTGGGAAGTGTCTGCAAATATGAGTTCAAAGCCTCAATTGAGGAGGTTCTCAACCGAGGCCAAAAGCTAAGAGAAAAGTATGTTTGAAAATAAAACTTTTTGGGTTGTCGAGCAAAATCCTTTCAAAAACTCTACAAAACGGCAGCAGAGTGCACTAATCAAGCTCAAAACCCTTGCAATGGTGCAACAAAGTGGCCGAACATACATTCCTATGATCAAGCATGGTAGTCGACCACCCAAAAAGAAAATAAAGAACTAGACACGGTTGGAGTCTTAAATACATAGGATAGAAAGTGGAATTTCTATTACAACTTCCACTTTCACATGTTCATGCGTAGATCAACTTCCTACAACAACATAGACATGCCTTTGAGGATTTCACCTTTGTCATTTTCGTAATAAATATATATATGTATCTCCAAGACTCATTTGTCTTTCAATGTCTTTAGTGCGATCGTGCCTTGAGATTCGCTTCTTTCATCATCCCTCTCGGCCACTATATTCAAGACCTTTTTGCTACACAACAAAATCCCAGGTCACTTCTTGCATGTCTTGACTTCAGTACCAATCGCTTGCGTTAATTGGCCTACCATAGGAGGCCTTAGTGAAGGTTGGCTTTCAAAAGTCAACATTAATTTATTTCATGTTTTTTGGATTTGTTAGTACGTGTAAATTGTTGGTTGGCAAGGTCCTAACACGTGGCCTCCTATCTCGGGCATCCTTACAAATAGGTTGGGGTTGTGCATAAAGCCTGTTTTGCATGGGTTTTTCATCGATCGTTCTTCTGACAACGTATGGGCGCGGATGGTAGCGGATCCTAGGAGGCGCCACATCATTTGCCATGCCATCATTAGCTCTATGGATGCCACATCAGCATCCCTATCCTTGTGCCATGTTAACACCGATGCCACATCATCTACCATATCAGTAAGGCCACATCATCAAGCCATGTCATTCACACGTCATCTTGGCCATATCAGCACTACCACCTCAACATTCCCACCTTAGCACTATTATGTGGCAGTCCCCTGTCGAGCACACAATCCTCTGTAGGCACACTATGCACATAGCATGTGCATCCTCTTGACATATCAGCATAGTGCCCCATAGGCACACCCCTTTGCAAGCACACATTTTGCATGTGACTCTGAGTGCCGCATCATCACTAGCACCCTTTTTGCCCCTTTACCTATGATCTAGGAAGAATTTAAGGCACTCCAAAAAGGAAAAATGCTTGAATTTTCATGCTCTAATGCTCGTCACATCACACACACATTTCGGTGCAAGTATCACACACTTTTGAGCCTCGATGACAAATCCACTTCTTAGCCAACAACCATATACTGTGATAATCGATCGGTCCAAGCATTGGCCAAGAATCCAGTATATCACTCCAGGAAAAAGCACATTAATGTCAGAGAGCACTTCATCATAGAAAGAGTGCTACTCGGTGACATCACATTGTAGCATTGTGATCGCAAAGAGAATGTTGCAGATATATTTACCAAATCACTTGGCAAAGAGCTTTTCAAGAAACACTGACAAACTCTTGGTTTGATGTAGAGGAAGGACATTATCATTAAAGGGGTCCATTAAAGGGGTGTGATGCAATGTAATGCTTAGTCCTTCTTCAATTCCCCAGAATCATCATCTTAAGGGAAGGCCTAATTCATGATGTTGATCTTGAGGGGAGGTGTTGAGAAACCATCTCAACATCACGAGTTCAATATTGTGCATAGCACTAACACATAGAGTACTATAAAGGAAACCATTAGATGCCCTAACCCTAACGCTAACCCTAAAAGGTTTGTATATATTCTACATTTTCAACTAAATCTAGTGTACAGTTAGTCATTTGTAGTATGCTCTCTAGCTGTGCCCTCTCTCCTCATCTCCACTCTTCTCCTCTCCTCTCTTCATATATTTTCAAGAATTAGTTTGCTATCAAAAGTATCTACAATGAATACAAACAACTAGAAATCCTATTGGTGAAATTGTTGATGCTTTCTTTTTATCTCATTATATTGTCAAAAATTTAAAACAATTGCAAAAAATATCAAGTACTTATCAAAATGAAGAAAAGGCCTCAAGCTACAAACACTTAATATGGTAAGACACATGACACAAGCAAATGAGCTCAAAGGACTAGCAAGAAAAATGCAAGTGCATTGAGAGAATCTTGTACAAGCATAAAATGATCACACAATAGCTTGAAGGAATGATATATGATTACATAAAAGGGTTGCAAAAGGAGAAGATGTGCAAGAAAACACAACAAAGATCTTATTTTAAAGAATAAGAGTGAGGCTAGCAGATGATGGCACACTATAGAAGCAACATACACCCACCAATGTGATGACTAAAGATCCAAAGAGCATTGTGAAAGTAGAATATTAACAAAAGGAAGAAGATTTGAAGGCTAAAACAATAGTGGCACCATAGAGAAGGGGTAAAGTTAGCATGAAAAAGGATTGATTGAAGTGGCAGCCACACATTGGAAAGGCTAGTTGCAACAAGGCTCATGATGCTGAACTAGAGGCTCATAAAAGTCTAGTAACAATGGCTCAAGCATGTGCAGAGAGAAGTGAGCTTGAGAAGTAGTAACTATCGTCACCAATAAAAGATTGCTTGAAGAATTGGTTGATAGTAGCACAATAGCTTGAGGAGGAAGTGCTAATAAGAGGTGCTTAGATCACCTCAATGAAGGTTGGTGATCCCCTCTAGCTCCAAATGTAGCATCAAAATGCTATAGGAATCTTGTTGGATCACCTTGGCCATTCTATTTTGGAAGTTCTAGTTTGTCCAGGGGTCGCCTCCCTTGATTGTTATTGTGTCGGTCATAATTGTTGAACAGAGAAAATAATTGTCCCCATCCACTTCTAGGTCAAGGTCACCATCATCACAATGGCAATCTACCATGCTATGAATTGGAGGAGCCAAATGGAATGGATCAATTGCAAGGGAGAATTGGGGCAGAGGGTGGTTGGAGACATTGGCCAAAGCGTAGTTGCATGCATAATTGTCGAGAGGTCGATTGGGTACGTCGTCCTCAAGTTAGGTTGTTGATTTATGTGTGTTAGGGGGGTTAGAGAGGCATCAATGTATTAGCGATTGCTGTGTCATATTTGTGCCTAGGATTGTCCCCTTTGAGTGTGGGAATGTGCCGGTGCAAATGGATCTTTAATTGGAGGTCACGAGCGAAAGTTATAATCAAATTAATGTAAAAATTACTCCACATGGGGGCACAAATTTATGAGTGCTATAGATGCGGAAATGGTGTGAATTGGTCTAGAAAATTTCCTTGTAGTGTGGTGTTTCCATGTGTGAAATCTAGGTTCCAAATTGGGTTCAACTTGGGTCCCAAATGGACGCATTATGGTTGGTTCAAGGAGGGGTGAAAATGGCCTTTTGAGGGGGTTTTTGGGCTTAATTGTTTGTGTGAATGTGCTTAGTCTTAAAGAAACTAAGAAAATGTAGTTAATATAACTAAGCAATTACTATAACTATGCAGTTAACTTAACTAACCTAACTGTTCAGTCATATAATCAATCAACCTATCTTTCGGTTAATCCAACTAACCTAAAGAATCTAAGGAAGTTTAGTTAATCTAAGTAAGTAGTTATTGTAATTGTGTAGTTAACCTAACTACTAGCTAATCTGGCTGGTCAACTTACCTATCGATTAATCTAACTAACTAATTGAACCAATTATGCTAACTATCCAGTTAGTCTAACTATCAGTTAGCCAAATTAATCTAACTAAAAAATTAGCTTAACATATCTAACAGTTAGCCTAACTAACTTTAGTCTTACCTAACCTAGTATAACCAACCTAACCTAACCTAGCATTAACCTACCCTAGTTAACATTACTAGGATTAGGTATTTAGGGGGGGAATTTAAGTAGAGGGAGGGGCAGCCACAGCCGCTGCCAAACAAGATGGCCTGGTGGGAGAGGGGAGGGGCTATGGGCTAGGGAGGAGGGGCTAGTGAGGGAGGAGGGAGGGTGGGGGGGGGGGGGTGATTGGTGGTGGTGGAAGGGGGGGGGGGGGGAAGTGAGTGGTGGTGGTGGAAGGGGGTGGGGGTGGAGGGGGAGGGTGAGTGGTGGTTGAGGGAGGGGGTGGGGGTAGGTGGAGGGGTGTGATGGAAAACTCGATGGAATTTGAAAGGGAGGAGGAGATGATCAACTACAATGCTCTCCCAAATCTTTGTTGACGTAACGGGATTGTTGAGGTCAAATGTGGGTGGATGGCTAGGTTATCTATGAGAAGGGCTCAAAGCAACTCAATGATGAGGATGGGGGTAGGGTGGTGATTGATGGAGAGGGAGGACGGTCTTGCGTAGGGCTCAGAATTTGGAAGAGAAAGGAGGATACATGTGGAAGAAGAAGAATGAAGAGGTGGAGAGGGATTTTATAGGAATGGAGGTGGGAGTTAAGGTTAGGGTTAAACATTAGAACCTTCCCATGCCCATAACTTTTCATGGTTATCTCGGATCGCTTTTCTATAAAAATACAAAAGGTTTAAAATTTTGAGCTCTGCACATTGATGCCCATAAGATGGTCTAATTTGTTCATAGCTAGTAATAAATAAAAAACTTCTTCTATTAACCCAAGATTTCTACTTGGGATTCTTATTTCTAGCTAGAGTTGGAAATTTTTTTACTCTTCTAGCCCTTGAGTGATATGTTCATGATAGTTCATGGTGGTTTGTTCTTCACACATACTTGCATATGTCTACTTGTTACTTGAAATGCTAATCTCCCTGACAATGGTGCCAAATGTTGGCTCTTTCCCATGGCTTTCATAAGAAGAGCAGGGTGTTCAAGGTATGCAGGTATCTGAGGCTTTTTGTCACCTACAGATATATCAGTGCCATCATTTGTAGTATAAGTGTAGCTTAGGACCTTGGGTCATATTTTGATGAGAGACATAGGCTCAAGTGTCGGGAGCAAACATCGTGCATGCTTGTGTAAAAGTTCTGAACGTTCATCAACATGGCCGGGGTAATGAAGGCTTGTGGGGAGCAAACATCAAGCATGCCTGTGTGAAAGGAACATTCATGAACATGTTCGGGGTAACAAAGGCTTTCGCGTCTTTGGGGAGTTGAAAGGTTTAGAAAGAGTTTAAGGGCTAGAAGGAGGTTCAGGTTTTAGAAGAGGTTCTAGGGTTCAAAAGGGGTTCCAAGGTTTAGAAGAGGTTCCAAGGTTCACAAGGGGATTCAAGGTTTAGAAGAGGTTCCAAGGTTCACAAGGGGGTTCAAGGTTCAAAAGGTGTTTCAGGGTCAGAAAAAGAATCCAAGGTTTTGAGTAGAGTACATGGTGGAGAACTCATCTCCCTCATAGATCATGGAGGTCAAGGGTTGAGGAACTAACCCTATGAGGGTAAGGGTTTAGGGGAAGCATAGGAGTGGGAGAGAAAGAAGGTGTAAAAGCATGGGGGAGGGGGAGATAAAGGAGAAGGAAGGGGATGAGGGAGAGGAGGAGTTGCAAGGTTGGATGAGAGGGGAGTAGGAGACAAGATCAGGACATGCTTTTGGATGTGAAGTGCAAGGGATCATGGACACTTGGAGACAATTGCATAGAACACCAAAATAGAACTCAAGTGCATAGACAATTGCATAGAACACCAAAATAGAACTCAACACAATGCCTCAAAGATTCCATTATGGGATATTTATACAAGTTGGAGACCTTCTCTCTCTCCATGTAGGAAGTGTAATACTTTCTCTCTACATGTAGAACTTGCATCTAGGATGCGCATGTAGAAGTTGCATGTTGCGTGTAGGAATTGCATCTTGCCCCAATAGCTTACTACTCTGCTATTGTCAACAACTCGTTGTTGTGACATTGGTCCTTGATTGCCCTGCATTACCTACATTTCTAAAAGAATAATTTTAGCTAGTCACATTGCCAAAAGCTCCTTCCTATGTTTTTCTTTCTCTTTTGTGGAAATAGCATCCTCTCTAAAGTCCCACATTGTGACCCATCTCAGAAAATGGAAGGTGCAAAGAATTGTGTGCCTTCTTCCATCCACGATTTTAGTAAGGGAAATAATTTGAAAAAGGAAAATAGCAAGGGAAAAGAAAATATCGATGACAAGAAGGAAGAGAAGTAACAAAAGAAGCTCATTCGTGTAGAACCAACAATTGTAGCGGTATGCGAACTGATAGCATAGCGATACAAAAGGTAGCAATCATAGCATTTGGATCTACCTCAGTAGTTTTGACATTAGGCCCATCATAATCATTGACACCTGCCATACTATCTTTAGTGATGATAGGACCACCACCTTTGGAGGTGATAACACCATTATTAGGGATGGTAGCACCATCATCAAGGTTGGTTTTGGCATCTTTCTAGCCTGCTGACCACCAATGTACCACTCTATGCCTCCCTATAGCATGCCTCCTCATTAGCTCTATGACTCACTTAGCCACCTTTCCCCTCTATAGTTGGACTTACCTCACACAATTTCCATGTGTCTCCTCACCACCCTCAATCCCATGCCATTGTACCCACACCACCCATCACTAGCCCCTTTCCTGCCCTACCATACCCGCCACTGCAGTGATACATAATCCCACTAGATGCATAGGAGTAGATTGCTGCAGGTTCTATACCTCAGTGCATGAGAGATGGAGCAAGCTTGTTTCATACAAGGGCAGTAGTAGCGACAGTAAGAGACTCTGTGATAGGGTGTCCTTATGGCACACATAGTGGGAGATGATCTTTGGGAGGAGGAGAATGACCTCTATTGTCATATAGAAGGATCCCCAGAGAGTAGTCAAGTAGTGGACTAGAAGATTGCCACAATGGAGAGTGTCATTAAGGAGGCCTCCAAGATGATGTTGAGGTCCTAGTTGATGAGTGGCCTCACCTTGGGAATGAAGTTACACAACATGGATATAACATACCCACCAAGGATGTATGACGAATTGATCCAACAAACAATTTCCGTAGAGAAGAGGAACTTAAAGTCCTAAAAGAGAAAGAAGTTGCCTAAAGGGTGAAGAAAAAGAAGAAGGCCAAAGCAGAAGAAGAGATGCCAAAAAAGGACACTATGAAGTATGAGCTGAAGAAGCTCTTAGAGGAAAAGGGCATTCATGGGAATTCACAAAAGGGCAAGATCTAGTGCCACAAATGCAAACCCAAGGTAGCAAATGAGTGTTGGTCGGGAAAATGGTGCAAAATCTACAAGCACTCATGCCACGTGATCAAAGTCTACAAGTACAACAAGTAGAAGCAAATGGTAGACGAGTGAGAGCAAAAAATGTGCAAGACCAAAGAACACTGACATGATGTGTTTCTTCTACAAAAAGGATGGTTACCAAAAAATCAAGTGCCAATTGTGGGAGAATCAACTCAACATGCTCTAGAAAGCATGCGACCAAGAAGACTATGCACCCTAAGATGGCATGGTCATAACATTAGTCATCCTGTCCCAAGGGCCACCCTAGATAGAATCAAATAATTTGAAAGAGCCTCAGTTCCATTGGAACAAGGAGAATAATATGGCAACAAGTACTATCATCAATGGAGTAAAACAAATTAAACACATATTGGGAGAAGTATGGGCCCTACACGTGATGATTTTGATTGGTCGACTAATGGAACTCGCCCCCCATTGAACAAAATTCTACCAGATTTTGATAATGGAGCATCAACCCATAGTCGCATCCCTGGCATCAAACATTGAAGTGATCAAAATTGGGATTGGCTTGATGATCCTCATAAAACACGAAAGGATTATTGAGTAAATAGTGTCTTAGTTTCTGCACACTAAATACCATTCCCAAAGCTTCTCGCTCGATAGTGCTATAATTTGATTCGATAGGTGTTAGTAATCGTCTAGCATAGTATACGGGATAGTCCAGCTGACCATCCAACTGAGCCAGCATAAAGCCTAAAGCATAGCCAAAAGAATCCACATGTACATGGAATGTGACATCCCACTTTGGTTGCATAAGAATTGGAGTAGCCATTGCTTGGTTCTTCAAATAATTGAAAACTACAGTTAACGAGGCATTCCATTCAAACTTAACACCTTTCTTTGTCAACTCGTACAAAGGTGTTGCAATCCTTGCAAAATTTTTGATGAATCTTTGATGAGTCAAGTTATGAGTCTTAGGAATCTATTGTATAGCTTTAATTTTACTTGGTTCGATTTTGATCCCATCCTTAGAAATAACATGGCAGATTAGTATGCCGACTCGAACACACAATATACTCTTAGCTAGATTCAAGGAGATATCTACTTGTTTGCATCTCAAGCAGACCTTCTCCAGGTATCCAAGATGATCTATATTTGAAGAATAGACACATAAATCATCTAGATAAATGGCAATGAACGTGATGAGGTAATCTCTAAAAGTTTCAACCATAAACTTTTGAAAAGTTGACACAGCATCTCTCAATCCAAAATGCATAACTTTGGTTGCATAGGTACCCCATTCTGTAATAAAGGAAATCTTGGACACATCTTCTAGAGGTGCCTGTGGTCAACATCAGGGACGAGCATTTTTCAAGCAAAATCTTTGGAGTGTCTGAGCAAAATATTTCATTCAACCACTCAAATCTTTGGAGTGTCCATATAATATCTTTCGAGCATTCGAGCGTCCGAACGCTTCCAACTATGTAAAAATATGATAAAAATAGATAGTAACAAAACATAGTTTCAGTTAGAGATATGCAAAGTATTATAGCAATGCCTATTGGTCAACCCGTATGCGATGTTGTTTGGCACTTCAAGTAGAAATAGGTTGGGAAAAGAAAACAAACAAACAATAAACATGGCCAAGGTTGAAGGGATCCCTCACTCAACACAACATGTCATTCAAAACCACAAACGTAACCCCACTCAAACCCAACCTCTTTCACAAGGATTTGTTTGCAAATTGTAGCTCAAAGCAACCTTAAGGAATTATTTCTCCCACTCAACTTGAGATGTTTACAAACTACGGCACCCATGACCACCCATGATGCATTGAAATGCATTTGGGCCATGGGCTGGATGTGGGTGGGCAATCTTGCCTCTATCAATGATTCGTGGTGGGGTAGTCTATAAACACCCTGTCAACAATGACATTAGCTTTAATAGCAGCCCATTTTCCAATGAAATCAAGGTGATACAACCTACTGTATCTCCTTGAGGGTCATGCCTCATGGAATTGTTCCATCAAAAGGTCATACCCTTCCAAAATTGTCATCCATAATCTATAATATTAGATGTCAAAAGAGGATCAAAGTACACACTTTTGTCTACATGTTTTCATTTCCAGGTTATGAGATCCAAGCCTTATTTTGCTTTAGAGCTCGCGACAAAAAAAGAGGAAAGAAATGAAAACCCATAAGGTCTTATCAAACCAATACAATTCAATGAGAGAAAATACTTAGGTACAAGAATATAATAAATATCATGAGTTTTTGTGATGCATGCCATAAAGACATAATCCATGAGAGTGGAGATGTTTTTGTAGCTCTCCATAGAGTGGTTTTCACTTTTGTATGCCTAGCACTTGTTAGGTGTGGCACATGCATGCTCTCGGGCATTGAGCTACCCCCATTCTCCTAAATATGTCTAAGCATTTTGTGAATGTTTGTGACACTTAGTTTACTAGGAGATGATGAATATATCATACTAGCATTTTGTTCAATTGGTTAATGTGTGCTCTAGAATGTTAGGACTTAATTGTCCTCCCTTTCCTTCTCAACCTAAGATTTGTAACATTCCCCTACACACACACACACACACACTTATTCCATTAGTTGGTTTTTCACACACGGTAGGACTATGGTAATAGGTGTCTAAGGCACTACTTTTTCACTAACTTTGATTGTGTTTCATTAATAAAAACAATACACACATGGTCAGACTATGGTAATAGGTGTCTAAGACACTACTTTTTCATTAACTTTAATTGTGTTTCATTAATAAAAATAATACATTCCCATATAAAGTTGACTCTATACATTGATTACATTTTTTGATTTGACATTCGAACCGCAACCTCTCAGATTTTGTTCTCTGCTTTCCTTTGGTGGCACGTAGGATCTTGCCTATCCCAAGTTGCTCTAGTTGGATAAGGCCGAAAAATGCCTTTAAGAATGGGGACTTCTTTACCTTGAATTCCCTTGGTAAGGCATAATTAGGCTAATAAGAGGGGTACTGTAAAAACCACAAGTATTGTGATGTACACCACATGCCATTACCGACTACAACCTCAATGAGCAGGATCATCACCACATGAGTTTCAGCTTACCAACATGGAAAAAAGGCTATTTCGATGTCAAATGAAGTTGTCTAATTTTGAGCACTCCTACTTTATAGCTCAATATCCCCTTAATCTAATCCATCCCCTATTAGAAAGTAATTGCATATGGCCAAATTTTATTATTGACTCTATTACTCACTTAGAGAAATTCCATACTTAGTCTCCCTAATAATGCAAATAATAGGTTTAATAGTCCTCTCCCTGAGTACCACCTTCAAGCTCTATAGTGCATAGATACCTGCTACAAAATGATCTAGTTAAGATGAACAAATATTGTAGAAGTAGGGACCATAATAGCACATTTCCCTGAAAAGTTGACCTTGGACTTTAATTGCTTACTTACTTCCCCATGCTCCATAGGGATTATTTGTCTATATCCAGAGAAATTGCCCCCTCCTCCATAGGAAATAATTATCCCATGTGGGTGATTGGAGTGCCTTGAGAAGGTCCCTCCCAATAGTACCACTCTTGTCTCACTAAAAAATACATAGCATGGCTCCAAAAGACCTTTATTATTGATGTAATATGAGTGGGTAAAGAGAACAACTATCCTAACCGATTTCTTACCATTTTCCCTCTCGTCTATCTATGCCCTACCTATGTATTCCCTTCTCTTGCAAGCTCTTATGCTCTTCCCTTACCCCATGCTCCTACTGTTTTCCCCTCATGCATCCCTCACTTACCTTTGCCCTTTCTCTCCATTCCCTCGTCCTCCTTCCTATCACCCTACCTTTCTTCCCCTCTCGTCTCCCATACTTAGTCCTCCTGGTGGATCCTTTCTCTATTCCCTATCATCCCTCCAACCTAGTTCCCCCCCCCTTCTGTCCCTCTAGCAACTTGCCTACTTCCCTTTGTATCCATATATTCCTAATCCATGATTCAATATAGACTTCAGGCCATATTCGAATCCTATGAGAGAGTGGATTTTGAGGCATGCCAAATAAGCCAAATATGACTTTACCTATAGGCTCATCATTTTGAACCCCTCCTACTAGCTATTCGAGATCTTAAGCATTGTCTAATGTAGTGCCTTCCCCATTTTTAAGTTCTCTTAGGGCCTTTGCATTACCTCCTACCAAATCCTTGAGATTTTTCCCTTCCTTTCCTTGGGTGTCTTCTGTAGCATTTAATTTGGCTCTTATAGTGCTAGGATTATGAGATTGATAGAGAAAAGGACATCAAAGATTCATTCTCTAGAGGATTTAAGGGCATCGACATAGCTTTATTTAGTGCTTGGTATGGAATAACTTGAACAAGAGGGAGACGAGGAGAGAGGGCACAGCTCTACAAAGCACACCACAAATGACTAATTGTATACTAGATTAGTTGAAAATAATGAATATATACAAACCCCTTTGGGATTAGAGCTTTTACCCCTTGTACCTTTCAGCACTCTATGTGTTACTGCTATGCACATATGATAACACATGATGTTGAGATGAATTCTCAACACCTCCATCAAGGTTAACATCATGAAGTAGGCCTTTCCTCAAGATGATGATTATGGGGAATGGAAGAAGGACTTAACATTATTACATTCCATCACAACCCTTTAATGGCAATGTCCTTCCTCTGAATCAAACCAAGAGCTTGTATGTGTTTCTTGAAAAGCTCTTTCCTAAGTGGTTTGGTAAAGAAATCTATAGAATTTCTTTACTGTCACAATGTTGAAATTTGATGTCACCAAGTAACACTCTTTCTCTGATGAAGTTCTCTTTGACATCAATGTGCTTTGTCCTTGAGTGATATACTGAATTCTTGGCTAATGCTTGAGCCGCTTGATTATCACAGTATATTGTTGTTGGCTTTGACTCATCAAAGTAATCTATTTTTAACAATAGCTCCTTCAGCCATATAGCCTTACATGCACTGGTTGTGATTGCCCTATATTTTTCTTCTATTGAAGACAAAGAATTAGATCGTTGCTTGTTTAAAAATCGTGATATAGCACCTTGACCAAGGAAAAATGCCTATCCTTGTGTGGATCTCCTAGTCAGCATAGTTGGGTCCGTACCCGTATGGTTGGCTGAACCATACATGTATGAAATAATTATTCCGTATGCGTATGATACGGTCACTATCTTAGTATCCAGGCAACCTTGGATGACTTCCTCTATATTCTATTCCAAATTTTGTTATACCCCTGATGTATCTCAAGACTCTCTTGGATGCATTCCAATGAGACTGTTTTGGATTTGCCATAAACTATGCAAGTGAGCTTACTGCATGACAAATATATGGCCTTGTGATCTTCAAATATATAAGAGATCCAATGAGTTACCGATAGTACGTATCATTGATTGTATGCTTTTTTGCATCTTTTATAAGTTTTAAACTTTGCTCCGTGAGAGTGGTTGCAATCTTGCAATCTGCCATATTAGGAGACTATCCACATATTTATGTTGTTGGCTCATGAAAGTGCTATCTGAATCTCTCCAAGACTCAATACCAAGGCAATCATGCATAAGTACAAGATCTTTTATGTCAAACTCTACAAATAAATCTTGTTTTAGCTTGCTTCCCTTCACAATCAGATCATCTACTAGAGAGTATGATTTGAAGTTGACTTTATGTATCCCAAATTAGCAAAATACTTGTCAATTCTACTGTACCAACTTCTGGGTGCTTGCTTTAAGCCTTAGAGGCTTTTCTTGAGATGGAAAACCTGATTCTTTTATCCTGGTTTAACATACCCTGCTAGTTGCTGCATGTATACTTCCTCGTCTAGGTAACCATTGAGAAAAGCATTTTGACATCTAGCTGGTACACATTTCATCTGCTGATTGTGGCTAGTGATATCAAAAATCTTATGGAATCCATCTTTGCTATAGGAGCATGTCTTATTATAACCTTGATCATATTATTGTGCAAAACCTTTTGCAACTAGTCTAGCTTTGTATCTTTCAATGCTGCCATCTGGATTGTACTTTACTTTGTAAACCCATTTGTTTGCAATGGCCTCTTTCCTGGTGGAAGGTCACATAAATTTCAAGTGTTGTTTTTGTACAAAGCATCCATCTCTTCATTCATAGCAGTTTGCCATTCTGGCTTATCAATTGCAATGGCTCTTCTGTAGCCATGATGGTAGTAGCGTAGTCCTCAAAGAAAGTCAAGTAGTACATTGAACCATTGATGTTGCAGGTCTGTGCATAACCCCATACATATATATGAATCAAATCAAGAATATCTCTTACTCAAAAGGTGCTTCTCCCAGATTTTGTTTTATTCTGTCTTCTAAAGCAACATGCTTCACAAACTTTTTCAAGAAACTGAAGTTTCAGAATTCCAAGTGTCATATTTTGATTTCTTAATTGCATTAAGCTTTTGAAATTGACATGGCCACATCTTTTATGCCATATTGCAGAAAGTGGCATCGATTGCTATTGAGATGACATGACATGCAAGTCTTTGTATTGAAGTTAGCATCCTAGACAAGCGTCCTTCTTTGACTACTTTTCCCACTAGCCGATATCCTCTAGATTTCGCTCTAATCGTGCATTCATCTCCATCAAAAATGACTATGTTTTATCACTTGTCCAACTAACAAAAGGTTCTTGCTGAGCTTTGGAACATAGAGTACATCTTTCACAAATCCTTTTGTACAAGTAAAATTGTTCATAGAGTCTATGTCTTTCCCTTGAACTAGATATCATTCTTGGGTCCTTCTAATAGTTTCATATTTATAAACCATTCTTGATGCTTTGTCATGTGTGTTGATGCACCACTGTTGATGTACCAAGGATCTTGATCAGTATGGTCAACCCGATAACTGCATTCCCCCTTGGATTCACAATCAATGTCAAGATACATTGTGTCAGTCTTCAGCATATGCTCACTTAAAAGATACATTGTGTGAGGTTCATTGGCATAGTGATTGTGACTTTGATGTCCACTACAACGATTTTCTCTTCTACGAAAATTCTCTCTGTTGTGCTAGCTTAACCTCCTTGGTCATACTGCTTCTTGCAGCAATCTCTTTCATAGTGCCCAAACTTATGACAGTAGTTGCACTGAATGTTTGGTATATTGGTGGATGCATTCCCACTTCCTTGAAATCTCCCTCCATTGGAATGATTTCCTCATGGATGCTACTCTGAGATGCTATGCCTTTGCCTCTACCTCTGTTTGAGGCTGATCATTGGAATGACCTTTCCATGCTTGAATCGATTAAGTCCTCAGTTTTTCACCAAGTAATACTAATTGTAATTCTTCTAGTGTTGGAATTGGCCTTTAAATGAGATTCTCATATCCCTCTCCTAGTCCATTCTGAAGCATCTCTACAAGCTTCATAGTCTCTACTGCTACTGCAAGTTGATTGTTGTAATCCTTTATCCTAAGTACATAACTATGGGAAGATTCATTTCTCTAATTACTAAGTACATAACTATGGGAAGATTCATTTCTCAGCATTAAAATCCTCGAAGTGTTTTTGGACTCATAAAGAGCTACGAATATATTCCATGCTTCTTTTGATGTCTTCATTGTATTGAGTTGTTCAAGCATGACACATTGCACATTTTTCTTAATCAATTGATATGCATATTGTCATTTCTTGTCCCCAATCTACCTATGCTTTGGCTATGGTAGGATCTACTGTAGGTGTGGATCCAATTGGTGAAAGTGTAGGCCCTTCTGTCTGTGGTTTGACAATGGTGGGAGTTGATGCGAGTTCACTAGATGGTCTAGGTGTAGACCCATCTACATACTCCCATTTGTCTTAAAGTACAAGAATGATCTCCATTCAATATTTCCATGTGCCGTGGTTGGATTTGTCTAACTTAGAAGATGCTAGACATAATGCAAAATAGTACTCAAAGTGCCTAGGCAAAATACTATCTGAATCAACTACAATTTGAACTGTCGGTGGGTATAGAACTACAATATATATCCAATCTATTACAAGGCTTGTCACTCTGTTACAAGGCTTGTGTGGCAAATGATGTGGAGAGCAGCCGAGAGGCTTAACAAGGTTGAAAATAGCGTGCACAAATGCCAGAAAATAGTAATAAGACTTTACAATGAAGGCATGTGAGTACAAAATGAAATTATGTGCAATCTGCCCACTGAATAATCTACCAATACCTTTGAATACTCTAAACTCTGCTCACTGATCTATTGATGATAGGATTCCAAGACATGTTATGATGTGAAACCACATGTAAGTGAAGGGATGGACTCCGAGTAGGAACTAGTTGAAATTTTTTTAGCATGGCTTCAATTGGTTGCTTGGAGAATTTTTAGGCATAACTGCCTGGAGAAATGTAAACATCTTTTCTACGGCAAACTAATCTATGCTAGGCCAACCGTCCGAGTGATGAAAAGCAAAGTTGTAGCAAGCATCAATTTTTGTTGAAGAGGGAGGGTTATGTTTCCAACCCTTTTTCCTTTTAACACTGTGAGTGCTGCACACATATGATAACACATGATGTTAAGATGAATCCTCAACATGACTTCGCTTGTTGACATCTACCTAGGTATGTGAGTGCTACAGCCGCTAGAGGAAAAATGCTGGTCTAGCTATTAGGAGGCAAATTCTCTCATGTGACACCTACCTATGGCTATTGCAAGAGTGCTATAGCTATTAGAGGAAAAATGCTAGTCTAGCTATTAGGAGGTCAATTCTCTCATGTGAGGGAAGAACCATAGCCAAGTTTATTAAGTCACTATAGAGGTGCTTGCCCACAAGAATTGTAACACTATCTTCATTCAATAAACAAGGTTCCCTTCTCTTTCATAGATTTCATTGAAGTTTTCACATTTACATTTTTGTTAGAAAATGTGTATAGAGATACACGCGCGTGCACACGTGGGGGGTTGCGCGCACATGTGTGTACTATAGTCATTCATGCCTTCTAGTCCATGTGATAAGTCACGTATAGTCCTCAACTCACATTATAAGTACCGGTGTGCTGCATGAGCGCACGTCCATCCGGTCATCATTATCAAATGCGTATGCGCAAATGATTCAAGTAATAACAATTGGTCAAGATGGGTGATATTAGTCATGATGGTTAGGTGGCTTTGGTTAGGATGATTTCTTGAATAACTTACTCATGGTTCTTATAATGTTTACTCAAAGGGCTTGCAAATTTTCCAAATGCAACAACTGTATGATATATCCTTAGCTCTTTAAAGCCCAAAAGGAGGATCACTTGCAAAAAATGGCACTATTGCTCCATACTTGACTGTAATGGCTCAATTTCTCCAACGTCAAAGCAACTAGTGAAAATCAGCATTGCATTCATTGTGTTGATAGAATAATCAAACACGCATGTTTGTGTGGGTGCACACACATGCATGTGGTACACAAGCAGAAGCGGCTACAGTTATTCTCAGTTTCGTGCGTATGCATGTGATTGTTTGAAGTCCACAAGGATAACATGTTAAATACAGTTCTAAGCAGAAAAGCTTAGAAAAAAAATACATTATCTTTGAATACACACGATCCTAGACCTGCTTTACAGAAGATCGTGAGTATCAATGGCAAGAATGAACCCTTACAAGACATTGCAGCCATGTATTTCATTTCATCCAACTTTCAAAGAACCTTAATTTGTACTAGTTCACGAAGCCGAGGCCTCTTGTATCTCTTCAACAATAAGGAAGAGCAAACAACACTTAGTGAGGAACAAGCCATTGCAGCTCCGGAAGCCCAAGGAGGTAGACACAATCTCAAAGCAGGATACAAAGCCCCAGCAGCAACTGGAACAGCAAGCACGTTATATCCCATGGCAAACAAATAGTTCAAGCGGATGCGTGCGAATGTTTTTTGAGACAGGTCTATGGCTGTTAACACATCTTCAAGACTGTTTCTCATCAATACAAAATCAGCAGCTTCAATAGCAATGTCTGTGCCTGCACCAATTGCCATGCCAACATCTGCTACTGCTAATGCAGGGGAATCATTGATGCCATCTCCAACCATTCCAATAATAGAGCCATCCTTCTGTAAGTCCTTGATTTTCTGTGCTTTTTCAGCTGGTAGAACCTCTGCTACAACCCTCTCAATGCCCACCTGCACTAAGCATGTCAGTCCAAAACCCTCGGACAGGTCCATTGTCAACTGAAAAATGTTTAACAACACCTCTACGGTAGAAGGAAATACTTCAAAACCTGATGCTGATCAGTTGTGAACTCAGGTAAGTACAGGGAGATACTCATGCAATCTGAGCTTTCTCTAATTGGGAAGGAAACTAACCTCTTGTGCAATGGCGTTTGCAGTCCTCCAATTATCACCTGTCACCATAATGCTAGAAATGCCCATTCTCTTCAATCCTTGCACCACAGCGGAGGCCTCCAGCTTTACGGGATCTGCTATACCAAAAATTCCCTCCAAACGACCATCGATTGCTACGAGGACAGATGATCTTGCTCTCCCTTCAGTTTCTACTAGATGGTGTTCCACATCTGTAGAAATCTCCACTCCTGCATCATGCATCAATTTCCGATTGCCTACCTGTATTGTGGCCACAAAGATCAGAAACCTCCCAACCATGTTCAAACAAAACAATGAAGGTACTTCCTAGTCTTTACCAGCATGTTTTTGCTATCCACCACACAGCACACTCCTTTGCCAGGAAAATTCTGAAACCCGGAAACCTTCCTCAACCAGCTAGTGTTAGTGATTTTTGGCATTTCAGGACTCCAGTCTTCCTTAGAAAAAACATCCCCATTCCTGTAATCGACAATTGCTTTAGCCAATGGGTGTTCACTGCCAGACTGCACACAAAAGGCGCAATTTTCTTAATCAGCTTCACAAATCTTCATAAGATGAGCAATCACATGCATCAACTGTGACTTATACAGTTTAAAAGAAACAATAATAGCTCTACTTAAAACAATCTTATTCAGACAGCTGAAGACACATCACTGGTTGCACTGCTAGACTATCTTCATTTCAGAAAATCCAACCTCAAGCAGGGATTTGCACCCAAAAAATTCACCCAAGATATTCTTTTCATGATGCAAGCATCAGCTCTCTTGATCATCGAGGATTGTTCCAAAAAGTTGTTACTGTGACTAAGCAGCAGAAATAATTCCAGAACAGGTTTGCATAGGTGTCACAAGGAGACTGCCAGCCAAAAACTCCAATTACAATGCATGAACTGAAAGTGCAGTAGCTAGTCGCAAAACACAGTGAGACCCCATACATACATGAGCTGAGAGGGGTGAGGACGTGAGAAAGAACGGAACCAAAGCCCAATGCATCAGGGTCAAAACCTCCAATGTGGAACTGATACAATCTGCCCAATCAGAATACGATACTAACCTGATTGGCTGCCCTAGACTGTGTGAGGAGATGAGTGCATGCTTGAGTGTGGCACCCATCCATGGTGGATGCATGGGGGATATGCCACCTCATGTAGCCCCTTCAAAATCTCTAAACCACCTAACAACAACATAATGTCATAGGTGATCTGCTACCTAAGATCGAACACACAGTGCTTAATAAAATCTCACTCCGTTTCTTTGTGCACACAGCTTTATATAGAGATGATGCAGACACAATCATGCACAGTACAGAAGAAAGAGTATACTTCTATTGCTCCAAAGCTAGACAAAAACTGATACAAAAGGTGTGCTCCATGTGCCACAATCTAGCAGATAGGGTATTGCCTAGATGTCAATCCCTAGCACCTCAGAACTGTCTCCTACCTCGATCCTGGCACCTCCAAAACTCTGCCAGCCTGTGTGCCCCTATGGAGCTTCGGTGGGCTACTTTGATGCCGCACAAACAGGTCTCCTTGCTGCTCTGCACATTAGCCAATGTGTGAGACTTTGTTCACCTCTCCTTGACCTCCCTCTTGCTCTGGATGCAGCAGGCACGAGGTGAGCCTGATTCCTGGCCTCCTTGTTACTAAGTAAATGATCTCTGCAATGTATTGCTCTTCATCCTAGAAGGTGATCCTGCAGACTGGACTGCTGGATACATTCCAAAGTAGCTTATGGGACCCTTTTGTAGGTCAATAGGCTCTGCTAACTTGGTCGACCAACAATCTAAGCTGCCCGAATGGTTATGTGGACTACTAGGGCCACCAAGAATGGATTGTCTTGGATCAAGCCTGGGCTAACTATGATCTTGGATTGGATCTAGGGTTAGGGTGTAGGCTAACCTAGGATTTAGAATAAACTAGGACTGATACTAGAGCTAGCATGAATGAGGTTTGCATCCCATGGATTGGGCTAGTCTAAAAAAGGCATGGCTATTACAGGATAAGAATTTAGCAGATCTAATCAGGTAAAAGCGTGGCTTTAAATAATGTAACACTATTTTACGCATGAAGCCTAAAATTAGGTTTAATTGCAAAAAGATAGTCAGTTCTAGGCCTATAAGAGTGTGTGTGTGTGTATATACACATACATACATACATACATACATACATACATATATATATATGTATGTATGTATGCATGCATGCATGCATATACATACATACATACATACATATATATGTATGTATGTATGTATGTATGTATGTATGCATGCATATATATATATATGTGTGTGTGTGTGTGTGTGTGTGTGTGTGTGTGTCACACACACACACACACACATATATACATATATGTGTATGTATATGTGTATGTATATATATGTATGTATGTATGTATGTATGTATGTATGTATATGTATATATACATACATACATACATACGTATACATACATACATATACATATATATTTATATATATATGTGTATACATACATATATGTATGTATACACATATATATGTATATACATATATATATATATATAATTGTTATGATTCAGAGATGAATCAGAAGCATGATATCCAACAGGACGTTGAATATTGCCTAAACCCTCATATAAAAATTGAGTTTATAATCAATTTCTAAGTTTGCTTAGAGGATTCTAGACTCACATTCGCAATAAACCTTGTATGGTAATTGTAGATTCCAAGTTCTCCACAAATACTACATTACAGCTACTATTATTGGAATGTGATTCTCTTAGAATCCATCTGTATACCCATAGGTAAAGAAAGAAGTATCAGTCTACTATGCACTTGGCAGATTTAGAGACTGTGATTACTACACTCTTACTAACTTTATTAACTGAAAGTTAAATAAACCAACAGTAACAGCTGACATAAGTTAGCATAAGAAAACTAAACAATAACACTCAGGCTATATTTCTCATCCAGAATCAGTTTTCAATAATAGTATATGTAATGTAATATCTGTGGAGATAGCTACCAATGTAACATCCAGGACTTGCTGTGCGGAAATATGAACTGCATGCTGTCCTCGTGAACTGCTGAGGACTGACTGGGCTACAGATGCTGAGGACTAACTGGCATGATACTCTGGTCATGACAAAGCCACTAAGGCTAGGCTAGGTGATCACAAAGACACCTGCCTCCTCTGCTGGCATGATAACTACTAAGGGTAAAACACCCTCCTAGAATCTAGAACTGTGGATGTAAATGCCTCCCGAAGGAGCCAGAGTGATGTTGAGAGCTGTTGAAACTGTGGTTGTGTCCCAATGGGACTGAGAGATGGTGGGGACAGATAAGAATT